>NW_025831995.1:29793-74386 GCF_002878395.1 Capsicum annuum | reverse complement strand
ATTTTGGAAAGCTTTTTAGAAGGGTTTTGGTACCCAAGTGCTTTTGAGTTCTGCTTTTCATTTGCAGACCGATGGTCAGGTTGAGTAGACCATCCAGACCTGAGAGGATATGTTAAGAGCTTGTGCACTTGACTTTAAGGAAAGTTGGGATGATCACTTATCGTTGATAGAATTTTCTTATAATAACAGCTTTCACTCTGGTATTGGCATGGCTCCGTTTGAAGCCTTGTATGAGAGGAAGTGTAGATCACCCATAGGTTGGTTCGAGGTGGGTGAAGCGTCTGTCAGTGGTCCTGATTCGGTATTCGAGGCTATGGAAAAATTTAAGTTGATTAGGGAATGATTGAAAACTGCGCAGAGTTGTCAGAAGTCATATGTGGATGTTAGAAGGAGAGACCTTGAGTTTGAAGTTGGTGACCTAGTGTATCTGTAAATTTCACCCATGAGGGGGGTGAAGAGATTCGGAAAGAAGGGAAAGCTTTGTCCCCGTTATGTTGGTCCTTACAAAATTCTTAGTCGTGTTGGTAAGGTAGCTTATGAGGTCGAGTTGCCTTCCGAGTTGTCCTCTGTTCATCCAATAATCCATGTCTCCATGCTTAGAAAGCATATTAGCGATGCTGTGGTAGTGGATTCCTCTGTGAGAGCTGACATTCAAGAAAATCTTTTTTCTTGATGAGATTCCTATTGAGATTCTTGATTTCAGTGTCCGAAGACTAAGGAACAAAGAAGTTCCCTTGGTTAAGGTGTTGTGGCAAAACCAATCTGTTGAGGATGCAACTTGGGAAGCTGAGGAGGATATGCGATCCAAGTACCCGCACCTATTTTCCGCGAACTCTGATCAAGCCTAAGGTACCGTTCTTTCCTAAATCATGCACTTTTGATAAAAGTTGCAGCAGTTCAGCTGTCATTTATTCAGCTGTAGTTTCTTGAATTTATGCATTCTCTATTGCATTCGGAGTGAGAAACAATGTGGTAATGTGTCTAACGAATGGTTGCAGCTGTATGCTCTATTCCCTATCGAATCTTGGAATGTCTAGCATCATTCGAGGATGAATGTTTCCAAGGGGGGGATGATGTAATACCCCGAGAAATTTTTCGTTGAAATTTTATGCGTAAACATGTTGGGTTCTATCTTCTAGAATGGATTATAAATTTTCCATGCGGAATGTCTTATATTATGACCCACCATAGCGTAGAGTATCGAATAATATTTCCAACGATATGTGGATCATCCAAAATGGACACCCGAGCGACGAGTTACGAACATTCCGATCAAACCGTGAATAGTAGTGAACAGTACAACGTGCAGGAAAAAGTAATGAGGCCTGGCGTATTTTTACTCCAATTTTAAATGATCATAACTCCTTGTACATAATGATTTGGGTGATATATTATATATCAACGGAAAGCTCTGCGAGTCCTCTTTCCAATGAAATTAGTTTCATCCAATTTTCTATTGGAGCAAAAAGTTATGGTCATTCTACTTCAGCCTATCAAAAGTGAATTTTTAGGTCAAATTCAAATGATCATAACTCCTCGTACACAATGATCTGGGTGAAATACTATATATCAATGGAAATATATGAGAGTCCTCTTTCTAATGAAATTAGTTTCATCCAATTTGGATATCGGAGTAAAACGTTATGGTTGATATTCTTTAGACTATCAAAACAGTCCATCAAAGGACACATTCGAGAATTATTTGATTTTTAGGGGCATTTTGGTCACTCCCCCTCACCCAAAATCCATCCAAACCCTGTATTAAAGCCTATTAGAAGCATTATATGTTATATTTCATCAAATTCCCTCAAAAAGAAAACCCTAAGCTCCAACATCCAACTTCAAGAACCTCCAAAGTTCACCATTAATTCTGCAAATTTATTCAAGATCCAAGTTCCTAGTTCAAGAACTCCAAGAACCATCATTCAAAGGCACGATTAACATCTCAAAAATGAGTGTCGATCTAAATTTCATCATTCAAGGTATGTGGGGTTTTTCAACAAGAACTCTCTTTCGTTCTTGTGCCCAAAAGTAATTTTCTTTACAAAGGCATGATTTTTATTTGACTTTTATGAATTTGAAGCATTAACCCATATCTTATGATTGTTATTATGAAATCTTGATGTTTATGATTTTGAAAGATGAATATTTGAGATATTTTGAATGATTTGACCTTTTGATCTTAATGGAGTTGTTTTGAACTCGAGTGTAAAAGAAATCCATAATGTGGTTGATTTTGATAAATAGAAAGTATATATATTTATATATTACTAAAATTTTTTTGTTGTGGATTGTCTTTGAAATGATCTGAGCTAAGTCCGGGAGAAATCTTTAGCATCGAGTTGGAGGTATAAAGCGACCTTACTTCCCTATAACTATGTTGCCCCGTAGGAGTAAACCTGAGGCTTATTTATACAGTGATCACTAGTTTGTGTGGATTTGATATCGATAGTCCTACTCCAATGGCAAGGATAGGATGGCTCTCCCCAACGTGGGTTGTGCGTTGGACTCCATGTAGCTTACATGGTTTATGTCAGTTATAGGATCTCCCAGTGTGTGTGTGTTTCCTTGTGTCTATGGTGAACAGTGAAGTGATTTGAAAGTGGAATTGTGAAAGTTATTCTTTCAAAAGATTTAAATGATATTTACATTATGAGAATTGATATTCTTGATGAACTGAAAATGATTGACAAATTATATGATGACACATGTGTTATTATACTTATTTCATCCTCTCATGATTATGATGATTTTCTTCGGGCTATGTGAGTCTTTCATACATCCTGCATATTTCTTATAAATATTTATGATAATGATGTTTATAAAACTGCATACACCCCTATATACTCGGTTCCTTTCCATGTTACTGACCCACATCTTCAGATGTGGGTTGTATTTTCTCGGAATGTAGGTTTAGGTGCTCAATTCTAGGTTCGACAGTGATTCTTTGGGCATGCTATTCTACATTATTGTCGTGGTGAGTCCTCATTTTTTGAGGACGTGATGTCTGATGTTGGTTTCACGGAATTGTTTACATTTGATAACTGAGAATGAGTCAGTTGGGCCATGTCTCAATGGCTCGCTGGTTTTATTGATTTTCTTAGAGGCTTGTCAGACTAGTATAGATGTTGGGAGTTGACTAATAAGTCATATTTTGTTATCTTTCTGAAATTCTTTTATTCTTGGATGATGATTACTCTGTTGATATTTGAGGGTTATTTATGAAAACCCCGTTGATTCGTGTTGAACTGAATGAAAATGGTTCAAAGGGTTAGATTGGGGATACTCGTAGCCTCAAGCACCGTGTGACGCTCCGGGACCTTTTTTTGGTGCGTTACACCAAACTATGAGGACTCACCAACTAACGGTATGTATATAGAGATGCTCGCGTTCAATCATGCTGACGAAACTGAGAACCTGAACCTACATTATTAAACAATGTAGCACATAGACATATATATGGATTAGTACTTTTGGAATGTACTGAGCATATAGGGGTGAATGGATAAGTAAAGTAGTGATGGAATGTATATCTTTTTCATAAATAATACATGTTAAGTATAAATGGCTCACCTAGGCTTGAGTAATTGAAAGATGAAATCATAAATCATGAATGCTAAAATTTACTATATGAATATTGTGAGCCACAACACTTAGTTCTAAATCTGTACTTGAAATCTGTTTTCAAAATCATGCATGCTAAGTGTAGGGAGGATTCAATTTTATCATATGAAAACTAAAAGCTCAAATTCTATAAGTAATGTCTTAAGTAGGACCATATTTGAGTAAATTCGTAAGCCTTTACACTTAGTTTCTAAAAGATTTTATGTTATTCTGTTTTAGATCTTAGGTTTTAGGGAGGTTCTTCTAACCGACATACATTATGTGAGCTATCATAGTATCCAACGTCTAGTTCCCGTAAGGGAAAACCTCACGTTGAGGAGAGGTGTCATACTCTTGCCAAGGAGTATAACCTAAGCTAAGTGATCATAATCTATATCTGTCATCCATATAAATGGGAATAATCTAAATTTTTACTTATGTTGGCTTGTAGTTCTGGGGCATATGAACATATCCAACTTGGTTCTAAATAGTGCTCCCTTTAATCTGTATGCTCATTCTGTAGGATATCCACTTTAAAATTTTGCATAAGGGTTTATAATGAAAACCAGTTGTGTATGTGTTTACTTTATACTGTACTCAAAACTCTGAAGTGGATTCCATATCTTACCTAAGATCAAAAGATCAAATCTTTTCTCAAAATCTGAATATGAACTAATCATAGGTGCTTAAAAGCCTTATTTTCTTAAAATATCAATACTCAAACTAGGGCTTAATAAACCATGCTTTAAATTCATATGGAATTAACAACAAGTCATGCTTATCAATCAAAATCTTGAAATTCTGTAATAATTCTAGACAAAATAGTGAAATTCAATTCTCAATGTATATATAATCACGGCACAAGCATAAACAGACAAAATATAGATGCAATTCACAATTTATATCACTTGTAACATCATAATCTTCGAATAATGATAATTGGGTATGAATCCTAAATTGTAAATCATGTAAATTCCTGTAAATTCAACTTTAGAGACTAGTTTTGGGCACAGGGTTTAAAGGAGTATCCTTGTTCATAACCCCACATACCTTATTTGACTGTTTGAATGTAAAAGCTTGAACTTTGAATTCCTAATGATGTTCTTGAAGCTTTTTCTTGAAGTTCTTGAACCCGAAAACTTGAATTATTGATTATCTTGAAAAAAGGAATGGTGAAACTTTGGATTTCTTGGACTTAAAGTTGAAGTTCTAGGGTTTTATTGGAGAGGATTTTGGTGAATAAGGAGTGTAATATGCTTGGAATAGGGTTAAATCCTTTGTTTTCATGAATTAGAGCAAGAGTAATTGCCTTAAATGCCCTTTTGAGACTTAAACTCATGACTGGAATCCCGATGTTACACCTTTTCGCGATGCGGTGCTATCGCTTTGCATCACTGGAAAATAAATGAGTGTGAATTTGCACTCCTCTGAAATAGGATGCTATCGCGTTTAGTTACTCGAAATGGATGAGTGCGAATTTGCACTCTAACACGACACGGTACCTATTCCACCATGATTTCTAGTATGACATTGGCCAATCACAGTGAACTACTGGAAAGGGATGAGTGTGAATTTGGGGATCACCACAATGCGACATAATTGCGGTGAGCTACTGCCTCCCACGAATAGTGTCATAATTTCTCACCCGGGTATTAAATTTAGGAAAAATTAGTATTGTTGGAAAGCTGACTTAATTATCTATAATTTGGTGGGTCTTAAGCTAGAAAAGTCTCAATACATCAATAGTTATACCCTTTCAAAAATGACCCTTGTAGAATCGAACAGCAACCTTTGGACAAATCTAAGGTTCTTGGTTCAACTTGGCTCTAGGTGATTTCTATCAACATTCTTCACCTACTAAACACCTCACACACTAGGACCTAAACGGAATTAAGAATAGTATGGGGTATGATAGGCCATTAGGTTCGAACTGAATAAACTTCTAATAACAAAATGTCTGAAAAAGGTATAACAAGACCAAAATAAGTCATAAATACTGAAAATAATTAGATCTGAATATCTAATCTGATATCTAGTCTGAAAGCCTCTAACTGAACTGAATAAGGAGTTGAAGGAACATGTCTCCAACTAACTCCGTCTAGCAGCTGAATAGTAAATGTAGCAGTAATCATATCATCCTCGAATGATAAGGACTCACTGCAAACTCTGAACACTGGAATACTACTATTGATCTGGAGCTCATGCCTCTAAACCTATAGTGTAACATAAGATAAAGCACCATAGCGCAAATGCTTCAGTACGTCTTAATATACTGAGTATACAAGTGAGGTAGGCTAAATGCAAAGGGTTATATGCATGAACAATGCTGACTAATATGAATATGAGAATACATACATGCATATATAACTATAATTGAACTTGTGGAGATACTGACTACTAAGTCTAAATACTGATAATATGAGTGTACTTATACTGAGATACTGAATAGATGAATGACTATTTCTGACAGTTTGAATTATGAAGAACTGGTTTGGTTGACTGTGTCTGATAGTCCTAAAGCTGAATACTGATATCATAAATTCTGATAACTGATATGACTGATACATGAATTCAGAAAACTGATATAACTATGATGACCATCCCAACCGATACAACTGATACTAAGCGACTGCATCTGACAGTCTAAGTTCTGATGGAACTATCTGAGTTCTATTTTATATGGAATAACTAAATCTGAGATTAGTCCTATCTAGCAAGTGATCATGAGTATACTGATAATAAGGATGATTTGACTTAGTCTGAGATCAGTCCTATCTAGCGGGTGATCTTTAAATCTAATTATTCTGATACTTATTAATCATAGTTGAGATCAGTCCTAGCTAATAGGTGATCTTGAAGTCTATTTACAATGATAAGCATTGATTGTATGTAACAGTACTGAATCTGTACTACTAAGATGAGTTGACTGTGTCTGACTGTCCTGAATCTGTAACTAAAACTGTGGGATGTGTTTATCTAACCGACATGCCCCAAGCTAAACTGACTGGGGTCCAATCTCTACCCTGACTGGAAGGGTGTCAGTACCGCGCCACCAGTAAGCACATTGTTGTAGAGTCAGTCCTAATCTAGTGGGTGACTCCTAAGATTAGTCCTATATATATAAATGTGCTAATGGGTGACCCCTGAGTATGCCAGTCCTATCAAACGAGTGACATCTCGTACCTACACTGGCAACATAGTTCTAGAACTTAGGGATTGCTTCTAGGGATCTTAGTCCTATTCTAGTAGGTGAGCCCCCATCCCTAGGTTCGCTCGGTGCTAAATCCTACACTCATATGAAAGACACTAAACTGAATAACTGGGCTGAACTAAATACCTTAACTAAACTGATTTGCTGAACTGATACTAATTAACTAAACTAATACTAGTGGTATTGTTTAGCGAAACTAAAATTGAGTTTATTAGATTCTGATGACGGATGGAATATAACTAGTTCTGAGGACTGGTTGAGAGTACTAAAGTTACTGAGATTGACTTTGAATACTGAGGTTACAGATATTATTGAGTACTGAGACCACTGAGATTACTGAACTATTGAGATTACTGAGGTTACTGGATTTTCCTGAGTCACGTGACTGACTGAATTCTATAGATCATGGCTTAGCTGAGAGTATCGTGATAACATGAAATAGCTCTAGGAAAACAACTATATTTTCAAGTACGAATACCCCCAAGACTCGATAGAAGGAAACTGACACACATTACATGACTTGATCACAAGATTTGAGTCAACAATTCATAATATCATAAGTAAGGGATATCATATTTCGTATAGTTATTCAACATCTTAAACATTGTCGGGAATGCATGGATATATTTCGTGCAAATATTGTATATCTCCATTATCTTACATGCTTCATACCACCATAATAGCAATACATGAAAAGCATGGAATTCATATTGAAGTATATAGAAAACATGGACTTGTCATTTAGACATCATAGAACCATACAAACATGAATTTCTAGCATCCTAAGCATTTTATCAAACACCTTGCATGCATTCTTTAAGGCATAGGTGGGTTTCATACTTGCACCATATTAAACCACCTAAAGTTCATGGTTTTCAATTTACAAACATATATATTCCATGAAAACACTTTTAGACATCACATTGAAACTTAAACAACAATCTTCAACATGTACATACTCATATCACCACAAAAAGTTTACAAAATAATATTTAAAACATGGTTCTTGAGCTGTATGAATGGATTGGATCCGTAGATGAACACTACGCATACCTTAGAAAGGAAACCTTGATGATTTGCTGGAGAGTTCTTGGATTGGGAAACTTAATTCTTTATTATCTTGGAAAAAGGCTTGAATCTTGCTTTTGAGAGATGAGTTAGATGGAAACCATAATCTTATGGTTGAGAGTGTAAGAAAAGATTTTTAAGATGCTTAACTGAAGAAAAATGGGAAAAATTACGCCTCTTTAGGGTTATAAGTCGTGGAAGGTGAAGGAAAAGACCAAAATACACTTGTGAAATCATTTCCCAGTTGCTGAAAATCATAGCTAATGACCTTTGTGATAGGGCATCACAAATGTGATAATCTATCACGAATGTCATCACTTAGGAGCTGGTTTCTGCCTAAGGCTGACGACCTTCGTGATAGGGCATCACAATTGTGATAAGCTATCACGAATGTCGTCACACTATTTCCAGCCTGATATGCTGGAGTAAAATAGGCATAACTCTTTGCTCCGTTATCAGATTTAGGCGAAATTAGTATCATTGGAAATATAATTCAAAGATCTTTCATTTGATATATATTAAATCACCCAGTTCATCATATACAATGAGTTATGGTCTATTGAAGTTGACCCAAGTTTTGACGCTCACTAAAACTTGAACCATAGGAAAGCTTTCAACTTGTACTTGAGTTAGGGGACCTCTATGATCTAAATTCATGCTCAAATAGATTCCCATAGTACATAATTGATTAACAAACTAAATTTATATAGGATTTGAGGCTTTTGAAACATCCACGCATAGGAATGATGGATTTTCATTCTAGTCCAAAATGTGAGGTATTACAACTATATCGACCTTCCCATTAATTTTGTAGACATCCACATAATCATTGATAGACCAGATTCATTATACATTAGCATATTTGAATGCATTTATATATATGATATAGCATTAATTTTGACATCTGATAATTGTTTCATTTATCTTCTAATAAGGGAAATTGCAAAATTTCAACCAAGAACAAAATTGTATAATTAATGTAGAGACAAAAGAGTGGGCATTGTAAAAAAATTTCATACAAAAATATTTCATTTCATAAGTTTATTGCAACAATGGTTTAACACCATAATTACAGCAACATACGACTAAAAAGGGCAAAAGAAAGAAGCTTTCATCTAACAAATTTACTAGACACGAAAGATTATTTGCAATGAACTTACAACTACAACTATAACAGAAATTAAAACCTAAACTAAGGGGATGGTGAGGGGTGATGAACTCCTCGGGCTACATGTTCAGCCTATCCATGATTGCCTATAAAAGTCGGGTGATTTATCAGATTTCATGGTAGAGGTGCTCCCTGTCTTGACCCAGATCATAGAAGAGATGGTCTAGGTCATTTTGGAGGAGGAGAATATCATGGCTATGCTGGAAACAAAGTCGTGGCTATGCTGGAAACATACCCTCCTTCATGGTCTGAGTTGAATGCTCAGCATCTAGTCGTATTTATTGATTTTTTTGGATTGAAAAAGATGAATAGTGTGTAAAGTTGATGGTTATTTATATAGACCAAAATAGAAGCCTTTGTTCTTCCCTATCAGTTGTAGGTAGATGTGTTCGTCGGTGGAATTTGAGGAGATAGCATATACCCAGTCGACGCAGGGTGTGAGTGGATGTTCAGCCATTTTTTTTATATGTCATAAATGCTCGACTGTTCATCTATTGGTTTGAATAATTAGATTTTTAATGGACTTGAAATAGAATTGATAGTAAAATATGTGGTTTATAAAGAATAATCCCAATAGACTCGACACACAATATATTCAATAACTTAATAAGTCGATAATAGGCATAGAGTATGTGGCTTCTTGGATAATTTTTTAAATTAAAATAGGGAAATATGAAAAATGGTGAAAATATAAGAAATGGTGGAACAATATCTATTTGAAAATTTCCAACAGCTTAGTTGTCATGACACGAACTGAGGCCCTGACCGTGATGGACATCCTGAACCATGAAGGCCCGAGCGTCCCTTCTAACTTGCAATCTATACACCATTAATGTACTAATAAAAAATGCAGAAATACATAGAAAATGGAATCATGGTCAACTTTTGTTTCAAACTACGCAATACTAAAATGAGTTCATAAAGATCAAAAACATCTAACACGGATGAAATCTCTACTAATTGAAAATAACCTCTGTGTTGAGATTAGGAAAAAGCCCCCAGTTGGACCATGAATCAAAATAAAATAGAAATGACTTATACATCAGGCCTTCCAAAATAAGGGAGGTTCACCAACTGTAATTCTCTGGCTAATCAATCTACGACTTAGCGGCCCCCCGGAACTAAGCCTAAGATCCTGAAATATAAGGGGTCAATACAAATGTACTAGTACGTAGAACAATCCAAAATAATATATTTTTATACAACATAAGTGAGAGCAATTCATAAAACACTATGCATAACATAATTTTAAACACATGGGCAGTTTCAAATAATCTTAAAACAATTCTGTAGATACAATTTCCTTCTTTGTTTTACTTTTGAGCCAGGTGATACATCCCTACAAGTATGATATTCCACGGGTTATATGGAATTCTCCATTGACTCGGGGAGTAAGCCCCCAACCCAAGTTTGCCACAAAAGTTAAAATTTCTGATTTTGATACGCTACAGGGCACTAGGTCAATGTATAATCACTCTTGGGGACATAATAACCCGTATCAGCAAAACATAGTTTTGAGCAATGAGTTCTATAAACTCGTGCCTTCTTCAGGTAACCACCTAACAAATCTTAAGCCCATTTTAACCTTTTCTGAACATGCATATTTAAAAACTCAAACTCTAAAAATCAGACTGAAATTTGACTTTTATTCTGTTTTAAGTCTGTTATGGCATTATCTGTTTTGGTATCGTCATACCAAGACTTGTAAGTCGTATTTCTAAGTCATACATTATCATGTTCAGTCTTCTTTTTTAAAACATAAAGCTTGGACCATCATACTTCCAACAATTCAAGAAGATTCATACTTCAAAATATTTGACAAATTATATAACGATCACCATTTTCAACATTTCAACAAACATGTGGTAGTCATGAAATTTGTGACAAAACATGCAATTTTCTTAATAAACATATTTAACCTTTAACACCATGTACAATACCCCCTCTTCAATGCAAAATCATTATCGAGTCTTAACAACCATTAAGGCATTTGTATCATGCTTCTCAAGATGCATTCGAATAAATCATAACTTACGAATACAAAAAGCTTTTAAACAAGAGAGGGATTTCCAATAATTGATGCTCTCAATTCAGTATTTAAACTCATCAAGTGCATATGTATATATATATATATGTGTGTGTGTGTGTGTACCTCAAGACCAAAACAATAATATCATTAAAGAATTCATAACACACAAGTGTAAACGTAAATTCCAAAACCACTTTGTAAATTCATGATTTCTAAAACTGTAAATCTTATTCAAAGTGTTTTCAACAAGCCCATGTAGTTTAGGAAAACCCCACATACCTTAGATTATTTAGTTTGATAGATGAAACCTGAATCTAGATACTTTTCCTGAGAATCTTGAATTGAAAGGATTGAATTCTTGATCTTTTGGAAGAAGAATTGAATCTTGATCTTGGGGAGGTGGTTAGGATGTTTTTATTGAGAGAAAATTGAATAAAGAGGCAATTGATGCTTCTTGGGGATAAAATTCTATGTTACGGACGGATTTTGGGTTAGGGGAAATGACAAAAGTGCCCCTAGACCCATTAGAAACTGAAATATTTGTGAAACAAATCTGTAATGTGCAGGCCGATGCATCGCATCGCTATCGCATTGGCTTACTATCTCTCACGAAAAATGCCATAACTTTTTTCTCGGGTATCAGATTAAGGCGAAATTGGTATCGTCCCTAAACTTAGACTAATAGCGCACCAGCACCTCTAGGTTGCCCAACCCCTCCTCAGGGTGCTTCATCCAATATAGGTGGCGGTCAGCACCAGAATTAGTTCTATGCTTTACCATCCCATCAGGAGTAGAAAGATTCTCTAGATGTTGTTAATGGTATGCATTGTGTCTTTCCTCTTGATGTTTACATGTTGTTAGACCCTGGGTCAAGTTTCTCTTATATGCCCCCATTAGTTACTGTGAATTTTGAGATAATTTTTGAAAAGATCCTTGAGCCCTTTTTGGTTTCTATCCCAGTAGGTGTGGTAGTTGTTGCTAAGAAAATTTACAAAAATGTCTTATCACTGTCCTTCATAAGGTCATATTAGCAGACTTTATAGAGTTAGATATGGTTGATTCTGATCTTATTCTTAGTATGGATTGGCTCCATTCCTTTTATGATTCTATGAATTGTCGCACTAGAGTAATGATGTTTCAATTTCTAGATATGCCAGTCTTAGAGTGGTCAGGTAATTTAGTGTCTCCCAAAAGTCATTTCATATCTTATCTTAAAGCTAGGAAATTGATCTGCAAACAGTGTATCTATCATCTAGTTCGGTCAAAGACATTAAGTCTGATACTCCAACAGTTTAGTCCGTCAGTGTAGTTAATGAGTTTTCTGATTCCTTTCCTGAAGATTTGATAGGGGTACCTCCAGATAGGGAAATAGAATTTAGTATTGACCTTTTACCAAATACTCAGCCTATTTCTATCTGTCCATATCGTATGGCTCTCATAGAGCTTAAGGAGTTGAAAGAGCAACTCAAAGATCTTTTAGATAAAGGTTTCATAAGGCCTAGTGTTTCTCCATGGGGCGTTCCCGTCCTATTCGTGCGAAAGAAAAATGGTTCCTTGCATATGTGAATTGACTATCATTAGTTGAATAAAGTTACAGTCAAGAACAAATATCCTCTTCCTAGAATTGATGACTTATTTGATCAACTCCAAGGTGCAAGTTATTTCTCAAAGATAGACCTGAGATCTGGCTATCATCAGCTTAAAGTAAGAGAGTGTGATATTCCAATGACAGCTTTCAGAACTCGTTATGGTCATTTTGAGTTTCTAGTCATGTCTTTCGAGCTAATAAATACCCCAACAGATTTCATGGACCTCATGAACCGAGTGTTTAAATAGTATCTAGACATGTTTTTCATAGTATTCATAGATGATATCCTTACGTACTCCCATAGTGAGGATGACCATGTATATCATCTTAAAATTATCTTGCAAACTCTTAGAGATCATCAATTGTTCGCCAAAGTCAGCAAGTGTAAATTTTGGCTAAAATTAGTAGCCTTTCTCTGTCATATTATTTCTGCCGATGGAATTAGAGTTGATCCCTAAAAGACAAAATCCGTAAGAAATTAGCCTACACCTATCTCTCTATCAGATATTAGGAGTTTTGTAGGTCTAGCTAGTTATTACAGACATTTTATTGAGGATTTTTTTTGTTGTGTCTCCTATGTCTAGATTGACCCAAAATAAAGTCAAGTTCTAGTAGTCATATTCCTATGAGAAGAGTTTTCAGGAGTTGAAGACTCGACTCACTTCAGACCTAGTGTTAGCATTACCTGATGGTAAAGATGGTTTTGTGGAGTATTGTGATGTCTATAGAGTTGGTTTGGGTTGTGTGTTGATGTAGAGAGGTAAGGTCATAGCCTATGTCTCTAGACAGTTGAAACCTCATGAAAATAACTACCCTACCCATAATCTTGAATTAGTTGCTATTGTGTTTGAATTGAAAATCTAGAGACATTATCTGTATGGTGTGTATGTTGATGTGTTCACGAACCACAAAAGTTTGCATTATGTGTTTACTCAAAGGGAGTTGAATATCTATCAGAGAAGGTGGTTGGAGTTGTTGAAGGATTATGACATGAGTATGTTGTACCATCTGGAAAAGGCATGTAGTGGCAGACGCCCTTAGTAGATTATTGATGGGTAGTGTTTCTCATATGGAGAATAATAAGAAAGAGTTGGCTCAAGAAGTTCATCAATTATCTAGATTGGATGTTAGGTTGGTTGATTCAGCTGAAGGGAATGTTCGGGTTCAAAGTAGTTCTGAATCTTCCTTATTTTTGGAAGTGAAGGAAAAGCAAGATAAAGATTCTAGTTTGGTCACTGAATAAGTCAGTTAAAGACCAAAAGGTAGAGGTTTTCTACCAAGGGGGAGATGGTGTATTGAGATACTAGAATAGATTATGTATGCCTTGTGTTGATGAGTTAAGATAGAGAATTACGGTTGAAGTGCATGGCGCGCGTTATTCCATTCATCTAGGTGCTATCAAGATGTACCACAACTTGCAGAAAATCTATTAGTGGAGTGGAATGAAGAGAGATATATCAAAGTTTGTAGCTAAGTGTGCAACCTATCAACGGGTTAAGGTAGAGCACCAAAGACCTGGTGGTACATTGCAGGAGTTTGGTATCCCCACTTGGAAGTGAGAACAGGTGAATATGGATTTTATGACTGGCTTACCCCAATCATGTTGTCATCATGATTCGATATGGGTTATTGTAGACAAATTAACTAAGTCAGTGCATTTCTTGCCAGTTCACACATCCCATACAGATGAAGAATATGCTAAGTTGTACATTAGAGAGCTAGTCATACTGCATGGAGTTCCCTTGTTTATTATTTCAGATAGGGGTACTCAGTTCACCTCTCAGTTTTAGAGAGTAAGTTTATCTTTTACCCTTAGACCGATGGTCAGGCAGAGAGGACCATCCAAACTCTAGAAGATATGTTGAGGACATGTGTTCTTGATTTCAAAGGTAGTTAGGATGAGCATTTGCCATTGATTGAGTTTGCTTATAACAACAATTACCATGCTAGTATTCAGATGGCCCCGTTTGAGGCTCTTTATGGGAGGAGATATAGATCACCCATAGGTTGGTTTGAAGTGGGTGAGGCCACTTTGCTTCGGCTTGATGTAGTGTTTGAAGATATGGAGAAAGTTAGGTTGATTAGAGAAAGATTGAAAATAGCCTAGAATCGTTAGAAGTCATATGCAGATGTGAGAAGAAGAGACCTCGAGTTTGAGGTTGGTGATTTTGTATATTTGAAGATTTTACCCATGAAAGGGGTGAAAAGATTTGGCAAAAAGGGGAAGCTTAGTCCCCCGGTATGTTAACCCTTACAGAATTTTGAGTTGTGTTGGGAAAGTATCTTATGAGCTTGAGTTGCCCGCAGACTTGTCTGCTGTTCATCCTGTATTCCTCGTCTCTATGCTTAAGAAGTGCATCAAAGATTCCACTATTGTAGTTCCTTTAGAAAGCTCAGATATTCAGAATAACGTTTTATTCAAAAAGATTCCAGTTGAGATTTTAGGTCATCAGATCTGTAGAATAAGGAACAAAGAAGTTCCCTTGGTCAGGGTTCTATGGAGGAATCAGTCTATTGAGGGTGCTACCAGGGAAGCAGAATTAGATATGCGAGCCAAGTACCCTTACCTCTTCTTCGCAAACTCAAATTTAGCTAAAGGTAATACTCTTCCTTAATTCAGTTCTTTTCTAATCACAATTCAGCTATATAGTTGTCCTCATGTAAGTTCATGCACTCACAGATCTGTTCACTTACTCATTATATTTGAGATTTAGTCATATAGTATATCTTAGTTGTGCATGATAGTTTATAGATCAGATTCCTCAAAAATATTAGCTTAACTATACATATTTAAGGACGAATGTTCCCAAGGAGGAGATATTGTAATACCCCTAACTTTTCCTAGCTTAAACTCAACCCTAAAAATCAAGGATTAGTTTCTACAATGAATGATGTTTATTTCATGTGGAATTCTTTAGATTTCGACTTTTAATTGCGTAGGAAATTGAATTAGGTTTTCAAAGATATAAGATTCGCCAAAATCTGATAACCGAGTAAGAAGTTATGGTTATTTTAAGTTCCAATCGTAAAACACCATTATTTGGGACCTTAGTGTATCGCGGAGCAGTGTAAAATCACAATTTTCACTTTCTAGTAAGACTCTGCGATATTTCCAGTGGCCTGGCGTGATATTGGCGTATCGCGCCATTGGCCAAAATGGTACCGCGATGGTGGAGCATCGCGTTGAAGTTCTAGGTCCCAATTGTCCAAATCTAGTGGGACAATGCGATATCTCCGGATTGAAGAGGCTCCCCATTTCTCGATTGACCTGTTTCCAGTAAGCCACCGTAATAGTGGCGCGTCGCGGTGGCCACCTAGTTCGAAAAAATATACGCTTTTCAGTTCTGTTTAAAAGTGTAAAGGGGGTATTTTGGTAAATGCCCAACCCCCAATTCGTCCAAAAACAAAAGATTAATCATATTTCAAAGCATTTTATGCTTTATTTATCATTCTCCTCAAAAGCCAAACCCTAGTTCATCAAACTTTCTCTCCAAGAAAACCCAATTCTTCCATTAATCCTCCAAGGAGATTCAAGATTTCAAATTTCCAATACAAGAGCTCTAAGAATTCATCTCCGAAGCATCAATAAAGATCCAAGATTCAAGTATTAGCAACTAGAGCATCAATTAAGGTATGTGGGGTTATGAACAAGGACAATCCTTTCGTCCTTGTGCCCCAAATTATATTTTTAAGCAAATTTTTGTGATTTGAATTTAGGGTTTATACCTAAATCATATTATTGATGATTTTTGAGTATGATATGATTGAATTATGAAATTTCATGTTTGTTTTGTGTTAAAGAATGCTCTTTTATGATTTTGAATACCATAAGCATGATTTAAGATATAGTTTACAGCTTTTCAATTGAATTGAGCATGATATTGTGATTTAAAGTTATTATTTTGATACTATTGAAGTGTTTCAAGAAGCTTACGGAGCATGGTGTTTTGCCCTACGTTTATACAGTTTTAAAGAAAGGGTTTCAAGCCCTAGTTTGATATATATTGAAATTCAGTTCTATAAAAAGTATTTGATCTTTGGATCCTTAGTTTAGCCATGCAATCTGTCATACCCGATTTTCACCTAAGGTAAAAATGAGCACGACATTATGGACTCTAAAATAATTAATATGTACAGAGTCGCCACCTAATTTTTAAGGAAAAATAGAAAACCTATTTATTTATTGACAAGTATCACTTTATTTAATCTACGAAACCAAATTAGATTCTAAGTAAGGGTTCAAATTATTTCGAAGGGAAGGGGTTAGGTATCCTTCAGAATCCACAAATGTTGTTCCCGGCCAGACTTAGGTTTATTAAAAGAAAGAGGAAAAATCAATGTTTATAAATACAAATCTAAAATATGCATTAAAATAATATAAACAATTTATGTATAAAGAATGTGTATATTACATATGTTATCGTAAAAATTATGTGTATAAAAAGTGTATGAAAATAAACAAAAAATACATGAGAATATGTATGAAACAATAAAAGATTAAATAAAACATTTTGTTCAAAGAAAAAGATTACGTAACATTTAAGTGTAAAAAATATGAATTATTCTATTAAATATCTAAATCAATTTAATTCTTTTATATAAATAGTAACGACCTAATTTGCCTAACGCGTGATGAAAATTGCATAAATAAACAATATCCCTCCCAACACCCCAAAAATAAGATTTTACTATAATTTCTATTTGTACAAGTGTAAGAAAATAAAAATACAATACAAAAGTTAAAGTCCTGCTTGGAGGTCCTTCTCGATGAGTATTTCCATGAACCAGTACAAACACTTGTAATAAAAATGTTAGTAATAAATAATTATTTATAAAAAAAAGCATATGTACATATATATATTAAAATATATAATTTTTATTAAAAAGCGAGCTTAGCTAAAGTTATTTTTTTTCTTTTTAAAAGATAAAGATTTCATCATTGCCCAAACTATTATTTTTATTACGTATTTATGTATGTAATATCCGTCTTTTTATTTGTGAAGGCCTCAAAAATCGACAGAGAATTTCTTCATCGGTCAAAATATTTTTTATATTTTCTTATTATAAGCATAAAAATGCATGAAATAAAATAACAATGATAATTAAAGAAATTTCATAAATTAGCAATGATAAAAAATAGTAAAAGATAACAATAATAATAATAATGAATAATTAAAGCAACACAATGATTAAAGAGCAACACAATTATTAAAGATTGAATATTAAACTTGTGTTGAATATTAAAAAGGAAAAAATCATTCATCCAATCTATATTTTCAATACATATCCCTTAAAATAAGGGATATTATGTAAAATAAAGTCAAACAAAATTTAAATCAGAAGATTTTAATTTGACTAACTTTTTTACTCTATGTTAAGATAATTAAATTGATTCACCTTCGTAGATCGTATTAAATAATATAAAAAATAATCAATGCTAATATATAATTACTGAAAAATATAAACAACAAAATAAAAAAATATAATTATTTTGAAAGAAAAAAATATATTATGTTATAAATAATTGAAATTATATTGTGCAACAAAAATTTTAAAAAAATTACAGTGATGTACTGTGTACAAATAAATGGTTGTGCAAAAATATTAAAATTATAATAAACTGATAAAAATTCTACAATTTATGAAATTAAGTGTGTAAATATTTGTGGTGTTGTAGAGAAAGAAATAATAATAATTATGTTAGATGGTAGATGATAGATGCAAGGTTAGGTGGGAAAGAGATAGGTGGAGTAGTGTATGAAGAGGTAAATATGAGTAAATATTAATTATTCGGGGAGGGATAAAATTACGTGTCTACAATGTACAAATTAATCAATAGTACGTTATTATTCACCTACGTCACTATTCATCATAGTTACTATTCATCAGTAGTATTCAATCAATCATATCGATACTGTAAAAAATGTGACTTCGCGTCGTGCACGTGTGTGGATAATTTTAAAAATATGTACTTGCAGTGGTTAAATAATAAAATAAATGCATTGCGATATGTGCCAGTAAAGGCAAAATGACATGTAGTGCTTAAATGATAAAAATAAATACATTGCGATATTTGCGAAACATGCAGTGCTTAAATGAAAAAAATGCATTGCGATATGTGCGTGCAGTACTTTAAAGAAGAAAATAAATGCATTGCGATATGCGCCAATAAAGGTAAAGATGGCATGCCATGCTTAAATGATAAAAAAATGCATTGCGATACGTGCGAGGCGTGCAGTGCTTAACTAATAAAATGCATTGCGATACGTGCGTACAGTGCTTAAATGACAAAATAAATGTATTACGGTATTCTGCCAGTAAAGGCAAAGATGACATGCGGTGCTTAAATGGTAAAATAAATGCATTACGATACGTGCGTGCAGTGCTTAAACATGAAAATAAATACATTGTGATATGCGCCAATAAAGGCAAGAATAACATGCGATACTGAAATGATAAAATAAATGCATTGTGATGTGTGCGGACAAGAATGACATACGGTGCTTAAATGGTAAAATAAATGCATTCGGATTTTTGCGAAGCATGCAGTGCTTAAACAACCAAAATGCATTGTGATATGAGCCAGTAAAGGAAAAGATGACATGCAGTGTTTAAATGGAAAAATATATGTATTGTGGTGCGTACAGATAAAGAAAAAGATAACTTGCGGTGCTTAAATGCATTACGGTGCATGCAGATAAAGGAAAAGATAACTTGCGGTGCTTAAATGCATTGCGATGCGTGCAGATAAGGCTTAAATGATAAAATAAATAAATGCATTGCGGTGCGTGCAAGTAAGGCAAGAATAAAATGCAGTGCTTGAATGATAAAATAAATGCATTTGCGATGCATGCAAGTAAAGGCAAAAATAAAATGTGGTGCTTAAAAAATAAATGCATTGCAGTGCGTGCAAATAAAAGCAAGAATAAAATGCAATGCTTGAATGACGAAATAAATACATTACGATGCATACAAGTAAGGGCAAAAATAAAATGCGCTGCTTAAACGATAAAATAAATGCATTGCGGTGCGTGCAAAAAAAAGACAAAGATAAAATGCAGTGCTTGAACAATAAAATAAATGCATTGCGATGTGTGCAAGCAAAGACAGAGATCATACAGTGTAAAAATAAATAAATAAATAAAGTCTGATATGTGCAAGTAAAGGCAAGCAAGTAATTAAAACATGTACAACTGTCTTTTGAAGAGCAGACTTACCTAATTATCCTATTTTAGGGTGGACAAACCCATGCAAAAAATTATTATTGAGCAAAAATTTATTTGGGAATGAAAATATTCACATATTCTCGATATTTCTTTCAAAATTGCCCCAGTATCGAGCTATAAGATGCTGGGAGATACAAGATTATGTACTTGCTGGGGAGAAAGAACAATTGTAGGGTTTTGCTGACCGAACTCTGCATAGAGCTTCCTACATATCTCGAGTGTAACAAGAATCAAGTCATTGTAGTTCGAAATAATAGAATAGTGTAAATTTGAGGCGGCTCTTAAAATTTGCCCTAGTGTGTTATTCATGCTAACATTGACTCCTTTTTTTTTATAACATATGTTGCAAAACGAAGAAGACAAGATCATTTTGACTTCAGTTGTTACCAATAATTAGTAGTATGCATAATAATCTCCTCATCTCTTTCCCAACTAACCGAGATCGACTTCAGGGTAACTCCTATCACTTCAAATGGTATCTCAGACACGCTTAAGTATCAGCAAGATTTGCTCGTCTTGCTTCAAATAAAGATTTCGAACTATGCTTATCCTCATGCTTCAAATGTCCTCTCTAGAAAGAAAGTCTCATTTCACACCTATTTGAGCAAGTCCTATTTCCCACATAATTGAGTAATTTTTTGAATTTGAGGACATCTAGAGAAACACACTCACACTAAGAAAAAAAAAATTCAATGCATGCGATTGTGATACTATAAACTTGATTTTTGTGTAAGTATCCACTAATGTGAGAATACTTGAAAGAGGATCTCGTAAGACTTGTTATTGGCTTGTAATGTAGGCTTGGGGATGGATATGATAATATTTGGGATGAAAGTGACTAATACCTCAATGAACATTGCACTGCATTTGTACTTTCAATGTTTGCTGCGTTTTGACACGTGATCTTTTTTGTTGTTCTCTATTGTCCCTTGCTTTACATTTGCTTTAACTTCTTTTGAGTTATGCGTTGGAGTTCTTTTTTTTTCAAGAAACTATATATTTCATTCATTTTTTTTCCTTTTTTTTTGAAGTCGTTTTTTAATTTTTCATCTAGGACAATATATCCTTTGCATTTTGCATTTTTAACCTTGAATCTTCGTTCAAAAATTGCACATATTGAGTGCACTCGAGGAGGTAGGGCCAAGAGAGGGATTGTGCATGTAGCACTCAAAAAGGTATAGGCTCAAATGCGGTTGTCCAACGAAAAAGTTTTAGGCTCAAAAGGGGAATGCTAGGGATCAATGTCATTTGGCGGGATATGAAAGACTCAATCGGGTCAAAGAAGGCCTACGGTCCTTTCCTAAATCAAGTATAACTCAGAATTTTGCCTCAACAGACATTAATACCAAGTTATAGATCAACAATGCAATCCAATGAATTAAACTAAAGCTCACCGCACATTGCACATGAAACGATGAGGTTAGCTTCGTTCTTGTCTTAAATGTATGCAAGAGAATTTTTCAAGTGTTACTCAGGTGTGATAAAAGAAACCAAAAGAATCTATGGCTTACTATGAAGTCGGTTCTTCCCATCATACCAATTTGCTCTTTCTCATGCACACTCCTAACTTTATTGGTATCAACCAAGTCAATTTTTTTTTTTTGGAAAGAATGGGACCGAACCTAAATGAGGGTTGCCTACATATCTTGCAAAAATAAGAATCAGGTCTGCATAGTTTAGGAAGTTTTGGCACAACATGACCAATCAAACTCTTTTTTTTTTTTTTGAAAATTTAAGAAGAAAAGAAAATAATAAATTAACGAAAATCTTTTTGAATTTTTAGCTTTAAAATCTTTATAAAAACAATGAAACCTATGATTATCAAAGAAAATCTTTTTTGGCCTTTTGATTTTAAATTTCATATGAAAATGACACTTAAAAATAGTAAAGAAAAATCTTTTTTGTAGTTTTCTTTTAAAGATGTATATGACACCTACTCTAAATAAAGAATAAAACAAATCTTTTTGTATTTTTAAAATAAGATCAACGAACCCACGAAGGTCTGCCTACGTATCTCACTCCCGAAAGAAGAGAATCAGGTGTGCGTAGTTCTTCCAAATTGGAAAATTAAGGATTAAAGGACATACTAAATCCTGACTTGCGAGACACGGCCCAAGATAGATGATGAGCATCAATAAAATCTTTTTGAGTTATCTATTTGACACTTCGCACACACACAAAAAGGCACTAACAACTATGAAAATATTTTTTTTTGACATTTTCGTTATAGGAAATGTACAAAGCTTCTACCATTTTATTATTTACAAAAAAAATCTACTAAAAAAAATCTTTTTTGAAGAAGCTATGACAATATTTCGCCGCAATCGGCAGGATTATTATTACTGAAAAAATATTGAAACCTTGCTTTTAAAAGTGAGGATCGATACGTGATAAATTTAATGGTTTGCGACGTTAGAAAAAAAAAGTTACTGATTTGCGCCCTAGAAGGCCATTAAAAAGCGTTTTTGAACTGTTCCAAAAAAATTTGCCCTAGTTTTGAATACCAAAGAAATTATTCTAGAACAGTGAAGAGACCAAACCCTAATGTAGGGTTGCCTACGTATCTCATCAAGACAAGAATCAGGTCAAAACATAGTTTAAATCTATACGCAGCTAATGACAAAGTTAGTAAGGTGCATCTTTTAACTGATCTACTATGTAAATCAAAGGATAGACTACACATTTTCACTAAAGTATAATCAATTTAGAGAAAATAATTATGTACAGACACAATAATTATTTAAATTTATACAAAAATTATAATAATGTGTCACTTGGGTTGGGAACCCTTTGGACATAAAGCTGTCTAATGATGCATGCACTTATATTAAGTTCTTCTAAGATTTGGCTTACCAGACACAAGGTTCCCAAGTGGACAACTCGAGTGAAAAGGCTACGCGGTCATACAGAAAAAGATCAGGGCACACCGCGCATACGCCAACTCGCCTAGAATTTGGAATTTGAAAGAAGTTTGCGAGTGCGCGAAACACACCTCACGTGCTCACGTGTACGTGTGACTATGTCAATTTTTCCGAATTAAAGAAATATGAACGGAATGTCAATTTATATAAAGCGATAAACAAATAAACAATCTATACAAAATAATAACAAATAAACAATTTATTCCACATAAGCAAAAATAACTCAAGATAATTTGTATGAAACAAATAACAATATATAAAAACGTAAATATTTACCTAAATCTATAATGGTTAGAACCTTGAACTCCCTAGCAGAGTCGCCATTCTGTCACACCCGATTTTCACCTAAGGTCAAAATGAGCACGACATTATGGACTCTAAAATAATTAATATGGACAGAGTCGCCACCTAATTTTTAAGGAAAAATAGAAAACCTATTTATTTATTGACAAGTATCACTTTATTTAATCTACGAAACCAAATTAGATGCTAGGTAAGGGTTCAAATTATTCCGAAGGGAAGGGGTTAGGCATCCTTCAGAATCCACAAATGTGGTTCCCGGCCAGACTTAGGCTTATTAATAGAAAGAGGAAAAATCAATGTTTATAAATACAAATCTAAAATATGCATTAAAATAATATTGGGTGGGACGGACTTCATCATCCTGAGCATTAACGTTGGTGCAATGGGGAGGCATCGCTGCTTTTCTAAAAAGCAAGAGGTCATTGAGTAGGGGACAGATTAGAATATGAAGCATGAACTAGATCACAAAGAAGAGGAACATTCTTAAACACCTAGTAGCCTCCTGCTTATAATTATGGCATGCTACACACCCATAAATAAGACTTTACCCGATGCGATTTCGTAGACACCCTGGTACCATAAACCATTCTTTGATACCAAGTTTGTCACAAACTGAACTAGGTTCTGGCCGTGATGGATATCCCAAACCATGAAGGCCCGAAACGCCTTTCTCTATCTGGTAATCATGTACAACACTCATATAATAAAGAAGATGCGGAAACATAATCGTCTATAAAAACATGGTAAACTCTGAATTCAACGTAAGTATGGAAACTGTAAATCAACTACATCTAAATAATATCTGACTCAGTCTGTGAAATCTCTACTACATGAAATCTGACAATTGTCTAAAACTGGGATAAGGCCTCGAGTAGACCAAAACTAAAATAAGTGACATAATCTGAGAAGACAAGCCTTCTGGAATAGAGAAGGCTCATCACTGTACAATCTGATCAGCTATCTGAATTAACTACTGCTTATCTGGACCCTTAGACTGAGTCTCAAAACCTGAGGAGGTAGGGGGAAGGGGGCCAATACAGATGTACTAGTACGCAGAATCAAAAAACCATAATCTTTCAAAAACATCTCAGCTAAGTGTGCTAGGATATTGCAAAAACATCTTTCAAATCAAAAAACCATAATCTTTAATTAAATACAAGAGAGGGAGTTCATAATTTATGCTCTCAACAATCTTAAATGTCAAATTCATACATATACATATATAGGTAAATCAATTTAGGGGAAAAGACAACAAGGCCAAAGAAATAGTATCATTGAAACTTTCAAAATGCATAATCAATAATATAGTTTTCAAAACCCCCATAAAATACATGCATCAAAACCTTTAAATCATGTTTTAACAATTTCAAGCCCATGTAGATTTTAGGATAAACCCCACGTACATCGATTATGAAGAATAAGGGCTGATCCTTTAAGACTACGGTTTGATGATTCCTAATATTCAGTTAATTTTGAAAACCCACGGTTGAATCTTGAGTTTCTTGGAGGAGAAGTATATGAACTAGGGTTTTTGTTGTGAGGAAAATCTTGAGAATGTCATATATTCTGCTTGTAGAGGTCTTAATATATTGTTTGGATGTTTTAAGAGGCTTTCAAAAAAGTCTAAATTAACCTTGTTAACTTCTGAATGAAGATGGAAATATTAAACTGGGAACCCGATTTTATGGGCCACTGCGACGCGCCACTATCGCGGTGGCTCACTAGAAATTGATGAATGGGAATTTGGGATCCTCCATGACACGCCACTATCGTGAGGTCCCACTGGAATTTGAAAATTGCTAATTAAACCCTCTCCACGATGCGCTAAACCCCAGAATGTCAATGTTTTACAACTAGCACATAAAATAGCCATAACTTTTTCACCGAGTGTCCGATTTGGACGAATCTTATATTGACAGAAATCTTATTCGTCCATCTACAAAATAAAAATTTGAAATGTATGTGATTCCACAGAAAAAAAAGTATAAATAATTCTACAATCCAAGGCTTGATATTTTAGGGACAGAATTTAGCTAAGAAAAACTTTGGGGTGTTACAGTGTATGCCATGTGTAGATGGTTTGAGATAATAAATTCTTGTAGAATCACATGGTGTGTGTTTTCCCATCTACATAGGAGCTACTAAGATGTATCGCGATTTGCGAGAAATCTATTGGTGGAGCAGTATGAAAAAGGATATTGCAGAGTTTATTGCTAAGTGCTCTAATTGTCAATAGGTCAAGGTTGAGAACCAAATGCCTGGTGGCACTATGCAAGAGTTTAGAATACCTAAATGGAAGTGGTAATAGGTGAATATGGATTTTGTGATAGGTTTTCCTCGTTGACGTCGCCAACATGATTCAATTTGGGTCATTATTGATAGGATGACCAAATCAGCCCACTTCTTACCTATGCATACTTCTTATTCAGCTGAGGATTATGCAAAGCTCTATATTAGAGATTTGGTTAGGTTTCATGGAGTTTCATTATCCATTATTTTAGATAGAGGTACTTAGTTTACCTCTCACTTTTGGAAGACTTTTCAGAAGGGTCTTGGTACCTAAGTTCGCCTCAGTACAGCCTTTCACCCTCAGACAGATGGTCAGCTAGAGAGAACCATTTAGACCCTAAAGGACATATTGTGAGCTTGTGTTATCGACTTTAAAGGCAGTTAGGATTATCACTTGCCATTGATTGAGTTTTCTTATAATAACAGTTGTCATTCCAGTATAGATGGTGCCATTTGAGGCTCCATATAGGAGATGTAGATATCCTATCAGTTGGGTTGAGGTAGGTGAGACTGTGTTGATAGGGCCAGGTTTAGTATTTGATGCGTTAAAGAAAGTTCAGTTAATCAGGGGAGGCTTAAGACAGCCCAAACCTATTAGAAATCCTATTCAGATGTGAGGAGGAGAGATCTGGAGTTTGAGGCTAGTGACCTAGTTTATTTGAGAATCTCTTCCATGAAAGGAGTAAAGAGATTTATCAAGAAGGGGAAGCGCAGTCCCCGATATGTTGGCCCTTACTAGATCTTGAGTCGCTATAGGAAAGTAGCTTATGAGCTTGAGTTGCCTGCAGACTTAGCATCAGTGCACCCGGTATTCTATGTTTCCTAATTAAAGAAATGTATTGGTGATCAGTTGTCATTGTTCCTTTGGAAAGCTTAGATGTTCATAATATCCTTTCTTACAAAGAACTCCCAGTTAAAATTCTTGATTATTAGATTCATAGACTGAGGAACAAAAAAGTTCCTTGGTCAAAGTTCTTTGGCAGAATCAGTCTATTGAGGGAGCTACTTGGGAAGCAGAAGTAGATATGTGTACCAAGTACCCTCATCTTTACTCAGCAAACTCATATTGAGTTTTCCTCAGACTATCTTTCTCTATTCTTAGCTCCAGCTATATAATCATATTCATGTCATTGCATGCATTCATGAATTAGTTCAGTCAGTTACCACGTCTCAGACTCGGCTATGTAAACATGTTTCATTTATGCATGTTCAATATGTAATCTCAGTACCTCAGTATTTTCTCAGCTTAATCAGTCTCATTCAAGGACGAATGTTCCCAAGGGGGAAATATTGTAATACCCCATACTTTTGTAAGTTCAGTTCAACTCATAATGTATGTATAAGAGGCCTAGAACCTAGAAATTTAGCTAAGTGTTGGAGACTTAGTCTCATTTTTTGATTTTACATCTTGATGATCTTAATTCCGACCTTCTCAATCTTAGAACGCTATTTTATAAGTTGGTTCATGATCTGGATGGTCGATAGCATATCTCGGGTGAGTTTTGGATATTTTGGGCGATGTTTGAGGAATGTTTGGATGACCAAAATAATGGACCAACATGATAAGGCCACATCACGTTGGAGTCATCAATGCGGTGGGTCGGCTATCGCGTAGGGGTAAGCGATGAGATATGTCTCTAAATATATCAAGGCCCAATTTGGTTAAAATAAATTCTGGGTCCAAAGAGGTATTTAGGTCTTTTTCTACACTCTAATTCAGCCAAAACACGGTATTTAGGTCCCAAAATAGCATTTTTGCCTCATATTTCATAATTCCCTCAAACTGAAATCATTTTCTCTCAAGAACAAAACCCTAGCTCTTTCAACCTTAAAGATCAATTCCCAAGAAATCCACAAAGAACTTCCAAGGATTCTTTAATTAAGGTATGTTAAATATTCATCCATAGGCCCTTTTCATCCATGAAGTCCAAGCACCTATTTCTATACGGTAAATTAAGAGTTTACATATTTATAGTGAGTTATCTTCCTGAAACTTATGAGAATTTCAATTATGTATGATGATTACAAGTATTTTGGTTGAATAAGTAACCCTTACATGTTTGAAGCATGAAGTTCCATGTTAAATCCCCAATGTATGGTTTTAGTGTTATGATCATGTTATTCCCAAATGTTCAATTATTCCCATGCTTAATTTCATGAATTTAAAGTGTTTGATGAAATTCCTAAGATATGAACTATAGTAATGACTACTTATTATTCTTTGAAGCTTTGGTATGCTTTTACTTTTGATGTTATCGAGTTCGGGGGAGTTACAAACTTCCCGACCACACCTAGAATGTAATGCCCCAATTATCTGAACCAAAATGCTACACGGTGTTCATGACCCTAAAGGACCATAAGCTAACCCATGACTAATATCTATACCTGTACACTGTATAAAAGGTTGTAAAATGCAGAAACATGAATGAAAGGCCATAAGGCTCAAACTGGATAAACATCTGATAAGAACAATTTCTAAAAATGGTATAACAATACCAAAACAAATTTGAAATAACTGTCTGACATGCTATAGCCTGAAAGCCTCTAAATTGTCTTAATAAGGAGTTGATAGGATATGTCCCCAACTAACTCCGTCTAATAAACTAACTAATGAGATAATGAAGAAATAATCATGTCCTCAAAGGATGAGGACTCACTTCTAACTCTAACTGCTGGAATCTGCAATGTTACTGTTGCTCTAGAACTCATGCCTCTGAACCTATGTGTAACATAAGAGAAAGAACCATAGTATAAATGCATCAGTAAGGTTGAATGTATTGAGTATACGAGTGAGGTAGGATAAATACAAAGGGTTTATATGCATGAACAATGATGACTGATATGAACGTAAGAATACATACATGCATAAATAACTATGACTGAACTCGTGGTGACACTGACTACTGAGTCTGAATACTGACAACATGAGTTTAATGCTATTGAGATTCTAAATAGATAAACCACTATTTTTGATAGTTTGAATTATGGAGAACTGGTCTGATTGACTGTGTCTAACAGTCCAGAAACTGAATACTAATAACGTAAGTTATGATGACTAATATAATTGATACAACTGTGGTGATCGGCCTAACTGATGTAACTGATACTGAGCGACTGTATCTGACATTCTAAGTTCTGATGGAACTATCTGAGTTCCATTCTATATGGAGTAACTGAATATGAGATCAGTCCTGTCTAGCGGTTAACCTTTGAGTATATTGATACTAAAGATGACTTGACTTAGTCTGAGATCAGTCCTACCTAGTGGGCAATCTCTAAATCTAATGATACTGATACTAATTGACCATAGTTGAGATCAGTCCTATCTAATGGGTGATCCCGAAGTCTATTTATAATGGCAAGGATTAACTGTATCTGACAGTTCTAAATCTGTACTACTAAGCTGAGTGACTATATCTGACAGTCCTGATTCTGTAACTAAAATTATGGGATGTATTCATCTAACCAATATCCCCATGCTAGCTAACTGGGGTCCAACCTGTAACCCCAGTTAGAAGGGTGTCGGTATTGCACCACCAGTAAAGATAACTGTTGTGAAGTAAGTCCTATTCTAGCGGGTGACTCCTAGGACCAGTCCTATACATTTAAATGCGCTAAGAGGTGATCCCTAAGTATGTCAGTCCTATCTAACGGGTGAAATCTCATACCTACACTAGCTACGTAGTTTTAGAACTTAGGAATTGCCTCTAGGGATCTCAGTCCTATCTAGTGGGTGAGCCCCCATCCCTAGGTTCGCTCAGTGCTAAATCCTACTCCTAACTGAAATACACTAAACTGATTAAATGAACTGAAATAATTAGCTGAACTAATACTAATTAACTGAACTAATACTAGTGGGATTGTTTAGCAAAGCTAAACTAAGTTTATTGAGTTCCTTTGACTGACTAAATGTACCAAGTTCTGAGGTCTAACTGAGAGTACTGAAATTACTGAGATTACTAGGAATACTATTGTTACTGAGATTACTAGGAATACTATTGTTACTGAGATTACTGAGTACTGAGATCACTGAGATTATTGAACTACTAAGATTACTGTGATTTCTAAGCTTTCCTGAGTCCCATGACTGACTAAATTCTATAGATCATGGCTTGACTGAGAGTATCGTGATAACATAACATGGCTCTAGGCTCACAACTATATTTTACAAGTACAAGTACCCCCAAGACTCGATGGAAGGAAACTAACAAGACTTGACCATTCTTGAATACATAATCAAGATCAACAATTCATAATACGCTAACTTGGGAATTTCATACAACACATGGTTATCACAGTTTTGTTCATGAATAAGAATGCAAACATTCATAGCCTAATCCCACACTTTAACATCATGAGCATTCTATCAACATAGGCATGGCACAACAATAAATACTCAACAATAGCATGGAACTTGTGTTGAATCATAAAGGGTAGCATGGACTTGTCATTTAAGTACTATTGGATCATAAGAAACATGATTTTATCATTCTAGGCATTTTATCAAACACCTTACATGCATACTTTATGGCATAGGCATATTCATCACATTAATGATTCAAACCATCCCAAATTCATGGGTTTTAACTAACATGTTCACATACTTCATAGAAACACATAAAGATACCATCTTGAATCACCAATAACAATCATCAAGATGACATAATCATACAACACATAAAAATCATAATTTGTTATTTGAAACATGATTCTTGGACTCCACGGATGAAAGAAATCCATGGATAAACACTACGCATACATTAGCTCTTGATTTACTGAAGATTGACGGAGAGATTCTTGAAATTTGATGGTGAATTCCCTTGGAATTGATCCTTCTATGAAAACCCTAGGGCTTGTTCTTGAGAGTTTTTATGAGAAATAGAGTAGAAGTTGCTGAATTATGGCCAAATCTCGTATTATTAGGCTTATATAGGGTAGGGAAATTGTCCAAATTGCCCTTGAAAACACGGAGGTGGAATGCTGAAAACTGGGCATGCACTGGAATTACAGGGAGGCACCTTGCTAGTCCCCCTCTCTAGCCAGGTGACACCTTGCTATAACGGTGGAGTTTCCAGGTAACGCCTGCCTAGAGCGGTGCTCTAGCCTGGGCGACGTGGGCAGATCGCCCTTGAACGCTTAGAAAAAATTTCTAAGAGTAGGAATCTCTCATGGAGCTTTACGGGCTGAATTTGACACGCGATTTTGCGGGGTCTTACATAGACACTCCAACGCACCAACAGCAGTAGCAGTGGTTAGTCCTTATATTCCGAGGGCTAATTATGTTTATTTTAGTATTTTAGTTCAGCAGTTAGACAGAGTTAGTTGGGGAGTTATCCAATCAACTCCACAGTCAGTCAGTTAAAGGCTTTTGGACACTCTCAGACAGTTAGTCAGTTATCAGTTTTTATTGATAATCTTTACAGTATTATTTTCACATATCTGTTTCAGACTTATTATTTCAAAGATATTTTTAAAATTCTAAACCTTATGGCGTATCCAGCTTTGTTTTCCACAATTATGTATTTTATTGTTAGTTTATGCAGTTCTCACAGCAGGTACCAGCTCATGCGTTAGCTTATGGTCACTTATGACTATAAGCACCCTATGGCATCCAGGGTGTACTCCCGGGGTGCTACATTAGTATTAACAAGTTTCAGGTTGGGATGTCGTAGATGACCCTGTAGAACTAACTGGTGATCTTGTACTTAAATGTTAGTTTGGGTAACCTTTTAATGACTTTAGGAATATTATAAAGAATGAACACATAGATAAACTTTTTAAGAAGAGCTGCTTTGGACGCTTTATTGAACTGCCTGAGAAACACACTGCCCATTTCCAAATGATCATGGTATATGGTCTTCTCAAGCACAGGATCAAGTACGCAGGGGATGATAAAGATTTGAAGGAGGGGACAAAAAGATGGATGAAATCTGGATCAACTACTGTGGCATACCAATTTTTCTTGGCATGAAAGAGTTTGCCATAGTGATTGGCTTGAGATGTGATCATCCAGAAGAACCACTCACCAAGAAAATACCCCATAAAAGGTCTAAGTCAAGCAGGACAGCCAAACCACCACCACCATCAAATAAAGGAAGGCATTGTCCAAGCAACCACCCACTAAATCCAACAAATGCAAGGAAAAATTAGATGGGTTGTTGGACATTTCTAGACATAGCTACAAATTGGTGGATTTGATAAAAGATATCAAGCATAAACCATACCAAAGTAGTATAGGGAGCAATTATGCTTGGTTTGGTTTGTCCATACCATTATATATGCAAGAGACGTCAAGAATGTCATAGAAGATGATTTGTTGGTGCTTTCTGTAGATTTTGAGAAATTCAAAGATTATCCCTTGGGATATGACAACTACAACTTGGCTGCCAAATATTTACTGACAAAGCTATCCCCAAAGACGATCACATTATATGGCTTTCCTTGGGCTTTCATGGTAAAATTAATCACTATTCATTTACTCATTAATTATTTTATATTGAATAATTACTATGACTTTTTATGGTTGCTTCCTGTTTACATATTTTAGGCTTGGGCATTTCAATCCATTCCTCCTCTCCGAAAGCAGGTCAAGGATTACCCAAATGAGATTTCTCATCCAAGGATCCATAGGTAGTTGGCTACAAAGAGCGATATAAGAATTAAGGAGGTTGATCTCTTTAACCCTCTGTATGTATATCTTCGTTCGAGTAAAATAATTTGACTTAAAGAAAGATATTAAAACATATATGCTATTTGTTGAGACATACTATCCATATTTAGAATCTATTGCTATGGTTCTCTAGTTTTAAGGGTGTTGTTGATGGAGTTATTGATGTTGGTGGCAGCCATCCTGATGTTGTTGCTGATGTGATGCTGCTGCCAATTGTGATGATAGAGAGCTTCGAATGAAACCATCTGAATGTTAGAATAATAGTTGTTGTTTTATACAAACTCAATCAAGGGCATGTGGTAATCCCAACTTCTTTTAAAATTAATTACACACGCTCGCAACATATCTTATAAAGTCTAAATGGTCCTTTTTGCTTGACCATCAGCCTAAGGATGGAAGGATGTACTGAGATGAATTTGGGTACCAAGACCCTTTTGGAATGCTTTCTAGAAATTAGAGGTGAACTGGGTACCTCAATCTGAGATAATGGAAAATAGAACACCGGGCAATCTGACCAACTCTATAAAATAGAGTTTAGTGTAGTCCTTGGCTGAATAAGAGGTATGGACTGGAAAGAAATAAGTTGATTTGGTCATTTTGTCTACAACGACTCAAATTGAATCATATTTATGACAAGTAAGAGGCAAGACATCATGAATTCCATGTTCACCTCTTCCCATTTCCAGGTGGGAATACTGAAATCTTGCATAGAACCACTAGGCTTATGATGCTCAATCTTAACCTACTGACATGTTGAGCCTTTAGCCACAAACTCTGCAATATCTCTCTTCATCCCACACCACCAATAGATCTCCTACAAATTGTGGTACATATTAGTGGCCCCTGGATGAATAGAGTAACGCGCACTATGCGCTTCTACAAGAATTCATCTATACTTGGCACATATAGACGACCCTGACAACGCAATACACCATCTCTTCCTTAGGAGAAAATCTCAACCTTCTGATCTCTAACTGACTCTTTCAATTTGACTAGACTGGGATCTCTATCCTGCTTTTCCTTTACTTTGAAACCTAAAGATGATTCTAAACTATTCTGAACCCACACACTACATTCTGCTAAGTCAACTAAGGGGACACCCAATCGGGCAAGCTGATGAATTTCTTGGGCTAATTTGTTCTTATTGCCCTCAATATGAGCAACACTACATATGGATAGTCTACTAAGATCATCGGCCACTATATTGGCCCTTGCCTGGATGATAAAGGACACTCATCTCATAATCTTTCAGTAACTCTAACCACCTTCTCTGATGGAGGTTTAAGTCTTTCTGAGAGAATACATACTAAAGGATTTTATGATTTATCAACACATCTACATGAACCCCATACAATTAATGCCTCCAAGTCTTTAAGGCAAATACTACGGCTAATAACTCAAGATCATGAGTCGGATAATTCTTCTCATAGAGATTAAGCTGTCTGGAGGTGTAGGCTATGACCTTACCATGCTGCATGAGGACACAACCTAAACATACTCTAGATGTATCACAATACACAACAAGGCCATCTGAACCATCTGGCAGAGTCAAAATTAGAGTTGAGGTGAGTCAAGTCTTCAACTCCTGAAAACTCTTCTCGCAAGAATCTGACCACCGAAACTTGACTTTCTTGTAAGTCAATCTAGACATGGGGGATGTAATAGATGAAAATCCTCAACAAAACATCTATAATAGCCGTCCAAACCCAAGAAACTCCTGATATCTGTTAGAGAGATAGTCCTGGGCTAGTTTCTCACTGCTTCGGTCTTTTAGGGATCAACTCTAATGCCATCACCAGAAGTGATATGGCCAAGTCAATGCTAATGACCTTAGCCAAAATTCACACTTACTAGATTTGGCAAACAACTGATGATTTCTTAGAGTCTGCAATACAATTCTGAGATAGTCTGCATGATCACGTTCACTGCGGGAATAAACAAGAATGTCATCTATCAAGACTATGATGAACATGTCCAAATACTGCTTGAACACATGGTTTATCAAGTCCATGAAAGTTTATTAGGCATTGGTAAGACAAAAGTACATGACTAAGAATTTAAAGTGGCCATACCGAGTTTTGAAAGTTGTGTTTGGGATGTCACATTCTCTGACCTTAAGCTGATGATAGCCTGATCTGAGGTCTATCTTAGAAAAGTAACTAGCACCCTGAATTTGTCAAACAATTGATCGATTCTAAGGTGTGGATACTTGTTCTTAACCGTGATTTTGTTTAGGTGATGGTAGTCTATACACATTCTGAGAGAACCATCTTTCTTATGCACGAATAGAACTGGTGAACCTCATAGGGACATACTAGGTCTGATAAATCCCTTTTCTAAGAGATCCTTCAACTGTTCTTTCAATTCTCTGAGTTCTTCTGGTGCCATTCTATATGGTGTAATAGATATGGGCTGAGTATCTGGAAGAAGGTCAATGCTGAAGTTAATTTTCCTTTCGAGAGAAATTCTGGGAAGATCTTCGGGAAAGACATCTGAGTATTCATTCACTACTAGGACTGATTCAAGACTGGGAAATTTAGAACTAGAGTCCCTAACTCAAATAAGATGATAGACACGTCCTTTAGATATTATTTTCCTAGCTCATAGGTAGGAAACAAGTTGACCCCTGAATGCTGAAGTACTACCCCTCCACTCTAGGATGGGTTCATTTAAAAACTGAAACTGGAAAGTTCTTTTTTTGTAGTTAATTAAGGCATATTAGGAATGAAGCTAATCCATGCAGAGAAAGACATCAAAATCAGTCATCTCTAATTCAACTAAGTCTGCTGAAGTAACTTTCTGAGATACCATAATCAGACAGTTCTTGTATACCCATTGGGCTATAATGGGTTTATCCACTAGGGTAGAGATTGAGAAAGGCTCTCCTAGAATTTTAGGACTGACTCTGAAATCAACTACTATATAAGGAGTAATAAAAGACAAAGAAGCTCCTGGATCTAGCAAAGCGTAAACATGCAAATGATAAAATTGTAACATACTATTGAACATATCAGGAGAACTTCCCTGATCCTATTAGGACTGAAGAGCATAGAGTCTATTAGGGTGTTGCCCAATGGTGGCACAAGATGAGGTACCCTGCTAATTCGGGTGACTAGACTGAGCTGGCGAACGATTATGCTGACCCTGGGATCCTGATCGAGGACAATCTTTGACTCTGTGGCCTGACTTTCCACATTTGAAACATACATCATTTCCATCCCTGGAATCACCCTGAGGGTTCTTACCATAAATCTGACAAAGGGGATTATTCGGGCACTGCTAACATTGCCCTAAGATTTAGGGCCTGATGCCCTATCTCTATTGCCATCTCTAAATTTTGGCACTGGACCACTAGCTGAAGAAAGAGTTGGAAATAAAGGTTTTGAGTGAAACTGAGAATGATTACTGCCCTCTGACTTAGGTTGAGCAAAGTTAAAACTACCTGTTCTAGCTGTCTTATTCTACTTTTCTCTCTCCTTAATCTTTTGCTCCTCTATCTGTTGAGTATGGACCATAAGCCTAGCTATGTCAATCTCACTAATCAACATTGCGGTCCTGGACTTCTTGACCATACTATCATTCACTCTAGAAACAAACTTACTGATGTTAGTTCTGCTATCTGCCACCACATGAGGAGCGTATCTAGCTAATTGAGTAAACTTGAGAAAATACTCTTTCACTATCATGTTGCCCTACCTAAGATTGATAAATTCTAACACCTTAGATTCTCTCAACTCTAGGGGAAAGAATCTATCTAGAAAGGTAGTAACAAACTCCTCCTATTCGATGGACCTTACATCTGCGGACCTCTATACTTTCTACTGTTTGAACCATGTATGAGCCACATCCTGTAACTGATATGTAGCTAGCTTAGCAATCTCACTAGCAATCACCCCCATAATATCTGTAACCTTTTGAACCTAATCAGGGAATTCCTGGGGGTCCTTATCTAACTTAAACCCGATGAAAGATGAAGGGTTCATTCAGGTGAAGTCCTGAATTTTGGTTGAATTAGAATTGGCCACTAGGTTAGCCGGAATAACAGATAGACATTCATTTTAGGCTGCTACTGAATTAGCTAGAGTAGTGAAAGCTACTCTAAATCCAGCGTAAGAGACATGCTTATCCAGAGGATCTGCCTGAACGGGCTTAGGTGCTGACTGATTCCCGGTTCTTCTTTCATTAGTCCTTTTGGAAGGCATGTTCTATAAGTGAAAGGAAGAAATGGATTAGACTGAGATTTTAAATTGAGCTTATTCTCACTCACATGACATAAATACTGAAAGACAGGAAACTATTCCTAAAACATCTCATAGCCTCCCATACATAAGTGTGGGCCGTAATACACCCATGCATAAGACTCTACTAGATGAGGCTTTTAGACTTTCTAGGACACTTCTGAACCTTAGGTTATGATACCAAGTTTGTAATGCCCCGATTCTGTACCACAAATGCTACATGATGCTCATAATCCTGGAGGACCACAAGCTAATACATTACTGGTACCAGCTATAATACCTGAATAAAAATACTGTATAATATGGAATAATGGGTTGAAATGCCATTAGGTTCAATACTGAAATATAACTGAAAATATGGTATAACAATAAAAAAACTAAAATATCTGTTTGAAAACACTGTAGTATGAAAAGCCTCTAAAATTGTCTAAACTGTAGAGTTGATGGGACAATCCCCCAACTAACTTCGTCTACTGAAATGCTGAGTCTAATAAAATAATAGAACATCCTTAAGTGATGAGCACTCACTGCTAAGTCTACTGCTGCTGGCTGAATCTGAACTGCTAAGGGTGCTCGAGTACTCGTTCATCTAAACCTATGGTATAAAACACCATAGCACAACAGAAAAGTATGGCCAGTACGTAGGAATGTAATGGTATGCAAAGTGAGGTAGGCTGAATGCATGGGTTCATATGCATGAACTATAACTAACTTAGTAACATGAACATGACTGAGTGGGAATACATGTATGAATATATAGATTGTAACTAAAATCATAGTGATACAAAATACTGAGTTTACTGATAGCATGGATTACTGCTAACTAATGTACTAATATGTTGTTAATTGAGTGACTATTTTTGACAGTCCTAATTCTGATAGGACTAGTTGAGTTTCGTACTGAGCTGAGTGACTGTATCTAACAGTCCTGAAATTTGTAGAACTATCTGAGTTCTATTCTAAAGACTGAGGTTGAGATTGTGGGAGGTAATCATCTAACCATTATGCCTCAAATAAGATAATATAGTTGAGTTGGGGTCCAATCTATAACCCCAATTGGAAGGGTGTCAATATTGGGCCACGGGTAAGGATAATCTGTGAGTGACACTCATCTGGCAGGTACTCTAAGGAGAATAGTAGGACCCTCATCTGATAGGTTAAGCCACCTCATCAACCCTTAACTAGAATGTTATATTGTCTCAACCTACGCTGGCTATGTAGTTCTGGAATGCAAGGATTGCTTCTAAGAATTACACCCTCTGTTTGCAGGTGAGTTCCCATCCTTAGGTTTACTCGATGCTGACTCCTACTCTCAATTGAATAGACACTGAACTTATTTCTTAGTTCATACTAGGCTTGACTGAACTATTACTGATCGTGTTAACTGACTGAACTGAATTGAGTTCATTGAGTTTCATTGACTAACAAAATACTATAGAGTTTTGTCAATGGACTGAGTTTACTGATATCTGAATTGGACTGGACTGATACTGAGACTTACTGAGTTTTCCTGAGTCATGTAACTGATAGAGTTCTACTAAATTCTGTAACTAACTAAATTCTACTGATCATGGCATGACTGTGATTATCTTTAAATTTACACTGGCTCTAGGCAATCAGCTAAATTATCGGGTATTAAATACCCCCAAGAATTGATGGCATGAATATTAATAAGACATGACACTTCTTGAACACATGACAATAGTCGACAATTCATAATACAATCAATGGGGTATTTCAACAAGTACTTGAAAGTCTTGAACTTGGACATGAATAGGAATGCATGCAAAGATATCATAATTTCACAAATCCGATCTCATGAGCATTCCATCAAATAATTACAATACATAGTTTTAGCATGGGAGTTAATTCAAACACGTGTTATAGCATGGGTTCATCATTTAGATCACAAATGGGTCACAAATGTACAATTCATTCACTTAAGCATTTTGTCAAACACCTAGAAGGCATAACCTTGTACTTATGCATGAATAGCATGTTAATACATCATGATTACCATATTAATTCATAATTCAAGGGTTTCAACATAAGAGAATCAAAATTCAACATACATCCTATCATAATTCGAAGAAAACATTAAAGATCATAACTTGGAAATCATATTACAACATTAACATGGTTAAAATCAAACCCAAAACATAGAAATCATAATTCATGGTTTAAAAAGATTCTCTTGAACTCCAAGGGTGGAAGGGTCCCTTGGATGAACACTTTACATACCTTATTTCTTGAATTTGGAAAGATTCACGGTGGAATATCTTGAATTTGATCCTAGAATTAATAGCCCTAGGGTTTTGTTCTTGAGGGTTTTGTGAATAATGACTATGATTAACTAAAAGAGGGCTAAATTTCATGTTATGGGGGATGAAGGTCGTGGAAAGAAAAACCAAATAACCCTGAGGACGTGGTATTTTAAAGACTGAAAACTGACCTATTAACGCGCAATTCGATGTGCTACGTTGAGGGTACTAATGCTAAGACCGATGCAACTCACCGAGTTCACGTTAGTTCACTAGAAATTACATTGAGCTGAGAAAATTTAATCTGTTGATGCAATGGCTGACACGATGCACCATGATCTCATCGACTCCCTGTTTTGGTCACTTGAACATGGTCTAAACGAGGTTCAAAAAAATCCGAAACTCATTTGGGAGCCCCTATGGACATTCCTGATCATTAATTAACATAAATATAGACATTTAATGGACGTAAAGGTTGAAAAATAAGACTTCCAACTTATGACGGCTAAAATAACACTAAGTCTAAATACTTATCTAAATATTCTAAGTCTGGAACCCCTTAACAAGCACTAATGGACTGAGTTAAGCTTAGGATTTTGCGAGGTCTTATAGAATTTGGTTCAGCTCAGACTTTAGTAGGTAGAGTTATTAGTGCCCATGTGAATATTGCCAGTAGCCTCAAGTGATGTGCAGTTTTGGAGTGGAATGTATAGTTGAGTATAAGCTTTCAGTATGAGTTAGTTCCTATAGCCAGCGATTCAGTTTAGCAGTCAGACAGACAAGTTCCTATGGTTTTCATCTTTCCTATTCATGAGGTAATTCACGTCTATGAAAATTTCAAATTAAGCTCAGTTCATGCATATGCATCATTTTTAAATTCCAGCTATTCATTCATGATTTAGTCCGTAAGTGTCTCGTGCATCATCTCAGTCTTTTCTTAGTATTTCAGCCAAGTCGATATTATTTAGGGATGAACGATCCCAAGGGGGAGATGTATTTTAATACCTTGAGTATTCATGTCCTAAATCTTTGATCCTTTCTTCACAAAATAAGATCTAGCTTGAAGTAATGGTTACTTATCAGTTGACTCTCTCGTTTCTATCTCAACCTTATAATCATTCTCATGTGATTGCATATATTCAAGAAATTAGTTTTGTTCATGATATTCAATTCATGTATCATGTTTCAAAATTAGTTATCAGTCATTCAGAATATGGTCTCAGTTACCTTCTTACATTACTCTCAGCCTAACCAGTCTCATTTGAGGACGAATGTTCCCAAGGGGGAGAAAATGTAAGACACCGCATTTTTGAACTATTCTTTGAACCGTCGTTCCTATGTTTATAAGCTATAATACAAATAATTCCCATGTGAATATAAATTTCATTATCTTTATCCTCGTGTTTGATGTGCTTTTGAGGTTAAAAATGTTCATAAGAATCACTTAGAACAAAGTTGAGCTAAGAGCCTTTGATTCGTCCAAAGTTTCGTATTTGATTATACAAGGGTCTACTTTGAATGTATATACCTTTACATACATATATAATTTTTCATGTCAATACCCACCAAATTTTAGATAATTGAATTAACTTTCCAACGATACCAATTTTGCCTTAATCCAGTACCCGAGTGAAAAGTTAGAGTATTTTTCATGTGAAATAGTATGTCACCGCGATTACACTGCTCAGTGGTGCCTATAGCGGTAGAAACAATACCGCTCAGAGGTAAGCTTCAAAATTGGTATTGTCCTAAACAGTAGGTCACCGTTATTACCCCGCTAGGCGGTGCCTATAGCGGTGTAACCAGTGCCACTCAGCACTAAGCCTCAAAATCAGGATTTTGGTGAAACTTTTAATTTCCCAGGGACAGTTGGTCTTTTCCCATGGCCCCAATCCATTAAAAACACGGAATTAAATCCCCCGAAAGCACATTTGGTCATCTTTTATTCAAATTCTCTCAATTTAAAATCATTCTCTCTTAATAACAAACCCTAGCCCTTCATATATTCAAGCTCAAGTTCAAGAAAACCACCAAGAACAATCAAGAATCAAGTTTCCCAATTCAAGAAAGTTTTCAAGATTTTGTTTCTTCTTCAAGATTTAAAGTTTTAAGGTATGTGAGAGTTCATCCATGGTTCCTCTTTCACGCATGGAGTCCAAAACCATTTTATTTCAATTAAATAATGAATTTTTCAATCATTATGTTATTTTAAATGTTCAAGAAAGATTGAATTGCATGTTTTCATGGTGATTTTAATTAATTTCAGCCCATGTGTGATTCCATATAAGATTTTGAATTCCTCATGCCATGAATTTGAGTTTCCCATGCTTTATTCAAGTGAATTCCATGATAGATCCTAAATTCATGATTTTTAGCAATATTTCCATGTTTTAAATTCATGCTTTCCACATGTTTAATGAAATTCTAATATCATGTTTAATTAATTTCAAGATGAATCCCCAAGTTATGAATGTTACCATGTAACTCTATTGTTCCCTCATGTTTAAGATATTCCCATGTTCAAGTTCATGATCCCCATGTATTTGATGAGTTGCCTTATGTTAAAGTATTAATCTCCATGTGTTTGATGAAATGCCCAAGTGATGGGTTTCTTTAAATAATGCTTTCTTATTATAGTTTTGAAGCTTTAATATGTCCCTTTCATTATGGCTATCGAGTCCTGGGGGTTATGAATACCCAAAAACTTCATTGTTTACTTAGTCTCGGTATCTTTAGACTGGTTTCAAATATGTTATGAGCATTATTAGTTCAATCAGTTATCACAATCAGATAAACTTAGAACAGTTCAGTTGAGGGTAGGATTTAGCACTGAGTGAATGCAGGGATGACATCTTCCCTGTCAGTCAGGCAGAGTCGTTAGTAGCAGTCCTATATCCATAACTCCATAGCCATCGTAATATATGATGAGTCACCCATTAGTTTAGTCTTGACTACCTCTCAGGGGTCACCCGTCAGTTTAAGCTTGACATCCTGGTCATTCGAGACATCAGTTTAATGGATCCACACAGTTATTGTTAGTACCCATGGCAGAGTACTAACACCCTTCTAACTGAGGTTATAGGTTGGAGCCCAATCAGTTTAGAGTGAGGTATGTTGGTTAGATGATACCTCCCACAGTCTCAATATAGTATTCAGTGTCTTTTCAGTTCAGGTTTGTTTTACTAACTGTAAATACTTTCAGATATTTAGTTCAATAATTTTTAGTCTTTTAGATTATAGATTATCTCAGTACCATAACAGATATACACTTAGTCTTGCATTCTCAGATATGACAGTTTCTACGCATTTATGCTTAGTTATCTCATGTTGTTTTGATAGTCCTTACCTCATAAGCATAGTACTCTACAGTTTCAGCCTAGTTATTTAGACTAAGTACAATTCAGCCTTACTTGACCAGTATTCCTCTATCAGTCATTCAGTTAATCAAATAAGATTAGACTATGTTATGTTTGGTTTTGTATGTCTATGTATTCATGCACTGTATGATTGTATATTCAGATCCTCGAGTTATACCAGTCTCCATCATGTTGTTTCAAACTCAGTATTCATACAGTATCCATGTTTTATCGTATCCCATCTTCAGTTCTATTTATTCTACAAAAGTAAAGAGTTTTAAGAAACTAAGTGTAGTGATTCACCATCTTATCAGATTGTGTTTGTTACTCATATTTTAAGATATTTTCAGCTTTTAGTTTACTCCGGCCTATTAGTGAGTCTGCTCAGACTTAGCATGCATGCTTTAAGATTTCATATATATTATACATTTTACTTATTGTATTCATCCCCATTTACTCAGTACATTCCAGAAGTACTAATCCACATATACATCTGTGTGGGTACATTGTTTCATAATGTAGGTACCATTTGTAGCCCGCACATCATGTTCAGACAGTTGAGTTTCTAGCCAGCAGGTGATGAGTTCTCTTGTTTCGTGAACTCCAAAAAGTTTTAGTTCATGTACAGTTCATTTATTTTCATATGTATTGATTTGTGGTAGCTGGAGGCATGTCTTAGCTATCTATAGCTAGTATAGTAGAGGCTTCGTAGATGTCAATCAGAGTCAGTCATGTAATTTTAGTTTCTTCCTTCAGATTTATTAGATTGAAAACTTTATTAGTTACATACTATTTTAGATTTTCAGTATGATTATGTTTCTGCACAGTAGAACTTGTTATTTAATGTATTCCAATCTAGTTTCTTAACATTATGCCAGTTCATGGGTTATCTTGGGATCACTTGTAGTTCCTAGCACCGTGTGGTGTCCAGGGTGTACTCCTGGGGCATTACATACATATAGTGATAATTTTTTATGTTTGACAAAAGTTAAATGTCTTATAACACAACAGATTGTCTATCTGTTATAACAGATAGTATATCTGTTGTGATAGATTAATTATCTGTTGCAATGGGTTGGTCATCTATTGCATTATACAGATGTTTCTCAATCTCTCTATTGCAATAGATATAAAATCTGTTGCAACATATATGCTATCCATTGAGCATATAGGTAATCTATTGGAAAAAATCAAAATAATAGGAAGACCAATTTGATAATTTTCAACAAATGACCTACATGTTGAAACATGTCTAAATTTATTTGATAATTTCCAATAGATAATTTTTCTATTGCAACAGATGTATTATCTGTTGTGACATTTGAATCAAATATTCTATTTCAATTAATAGGTTCAAAAATAAGAATTAAATTAAATTCATAGACAACATAAAATAAATCGAAGCCTTCAAAAATTACATGACATAACTCAACAAATAAATGAAATGCAAAAAAATTATTATGGGTACAAATAATCTACTCTACGAACAAATCAACAATTTAACCATTGGTACCAATAATTCCTAAGGAGAGGTTATTACTTTGACAGACTTAAGCTATAAATATCTACTCAATATGGACAAGTTGTTCTTCATCCGCTACAAAGAAATTAAGCTTTGGTCGTTGCGGATCTTAAATGTCGCTTGCGTACGGTTTCTGTGCTTTCGCTTCTCCGTATTTTCATAAAAGAGAATCATATCTTTTGCAGAGTAATACGGCATCAAGTCCAACATTTGGTACTTGTAATCCATCGCTCAAATACTCGGAATAAACGGCAACAAAAGGACTGCAATCCCTACATTTTAAAAAATGAACAATCGATATCTTACAATTCATGTAAGCGTTGTGAAACTTATAAAATGAAACTAAATCATGATACTTATAGTCTACCAATGAGTTTTTAATCAATTCCTTCAACATATTCTACATCACATGGATTACCCATTTTATCCCGATATGCTTCAATCGTTCACCAATCAGTATAAACTTTTTGGTCCAAAAATTCACTCCTATCAAGGTAAGTAGGAAATATTTTGGCCAACTTTTGTATCTCAGACGATGGCCCGTAACGTCTCCATTGCGACACGAGTCATAAACTCGGATGCGCCTCTCTTTTAGAACGACGACAACCAACACCTAATGGAATTCATCACCACAATTGATTAGGATGTACACTTCATCGACTAAAACCTTTAATTATGTTGATTAAGCACTCCTCATTTCCAAAAACTTTTGGTTGTTGTTAACAAAATCTATTGTAAGAATTATTGATGTAAACTTTGTACAAATAATTGCATGTCGTATATCTGTATTGTTCTTATATTTGTAACTTGGCATTCTTTCGGATGTAGTAAAAATGAAATCGATGTGCTGCATATATTACCAAATAGTTCAGATTACGTCACAATAAAATTAATACACAGATGCAACTAAATAAAGTATCAATTAATAGTAATACGTGTGGAATTTAAACCTCATCATTCCAGTAAGTTTGGGATTGTGACATCAAATAGAACCAATCCTTCGTTTGGGGATGTACAACAACAAAGTCGAATATATCAAAACCAAGACCTGATTCGTTCACTTTGTAGTGTTTGTCATTTTGTTTTCGACATGATTTATATGTGTTAATGTCATGTTTTTACAACAAAAAATGTATAAAT
>NW_025831995.1:0-26793 GCF_002878395.1 Capsicum annuum | reverse complement strand
TACTGAGATTACATATTGAACATGCATAAATGAAACATGTTTACATATCCGAGTTTGAGACATGGTAACTGACTGAACTAATTCATGAATGCATGCAATGACATGAATATGATTATATAGCTGGAGCTAAGAATAGAGAAAGATAGTCTGAGGAAAACTCAATATGAGTTTGCTGAGTAAAGATGAGGGTACTTGGTACACATATCTACTTCTGCTTCCCAAGTAGCTCCCTCAATAGACTGATTCTGCCAAAGAACTTTGACCAAGGAACTTTTTTGTTCCTCAGTCTATGAATCTAATAATCAAGAATTTTAACTGGGAGTTCTTTGTAAGAAAGGATATTATGAACATCTAAGCTTTCCAAAGGAACAATGACAACTGATCACCAATACATTTCTTTAATTAGGAAACATAGAATACCGGGTGCACTGATGCTAAGTCTGCAGGCAACTCAAGCTCATAAGCTACTTTCCTATAGCGACTCAAGATCTAGTAAGGGCCAACATATCGGGGACTGCGCTTCCCCTTCTTGATAAATCTCTTTACTCCTTTCATGGAAGAGATTCTCAAATAAACTAGGTCACTAGCCTCAAACTCCAGATCTCTCCTCCTCACATCTGAATAGGATTTCTAATAGGTTTGGGCTGTCTTAAGCCTCCCCTGATTAACTGAACTTTCTTTAACGCATCAAATACTAAACCTGGCCCTATCAACACAGTCTCACCTACCTCAACCCAACTGATAGGATATCTACATCTCCTATATGGAGCCTCAAATGGCACCATCTATACTGGAATGACAACTGTTATTATAAGAAAACTCAATCAATGGCAAGTGATAATCCTAACTGCCTTTAAAGTCGATAACACAAGCTCACAATATGTCCTTTAGGGTCTAAATGGTTCTCTCTAGCTGACCATCTGTCTGAGGGTGAAAGGCTGTACTGAGGCGAACTTAGGTACCAAGACCCTTCTGAAAAGTCTTCCAAAAGTGAGAGGTAAACTAAGTACCTCTATCTAAAATAATGGATAATGAAACTCCATGAAACCTAACCAAATCTCTAATATAGAGCTTTGCATAATCCTCAGCTGAATAAGAAGTATGCATAGGTAAGAAGTGGGCTGATTTGGTCATCCTATCAATAATGACCCAAATTGAATCATGTTGGCGACGTCAACGAGGAAAACCTATCACAAAATCCATATTCACCTATTACCACTTCCATTTAGGTATTCTAAACTCTTGCATAGTGCCACCAGGCATTTGGTTCTCAACCTTGACCTATTGACAATTAGAGCACTTAGCAATAAACTCTGCAATATCCTTTTTCATACTGCTCCACCAATAGATTTCTCGCAAATCGCGATACATCTTAGTAGCTCCTATGTAGATGGGAAAACACACACCATGTGATTCTACAAGAATTTATTATCTCAAACCATCTACACATGGCATACACTGTAACACCCCAAAGTTTTTCTTAGCTAAATTCTGTCCCTAAAATATCAAGCCTTGGATTGTAGAATTATTTATACTTTTTTTTCTGTGGAATCACATACATTTCAAATTTTTATTTTGTAGATGGACGAATAAGATTTCTGTCAATATAAGATTCGTCCAAATCGGACACTCGGTGAAAAAGTTATGGCTATTTTATGTGCTAGTTGTAAAACATTGACATTCTGGGGTTTAGCGCATCGTGGAGAGGGTTTAATTAGCAATTTTCAAATTCCAGTGGGACCTCACGATAGTGGCGTGTCATGGAGGATCCCAAATTCCCATTCATCAATTTCTAGTGAGCCACCGCGATAGTGGCGCGTCGCAGTGGCCCATAAAATCGGGTTCCCAGTTTAATATTTCCATCTTCATTCAGAAGTTAACAAGGTTAATTTAGACTTTTTTGAAAGCCTCTTAAAACATCCAAACAATATATTAAGACCTCTACAAGCAGAATATATGACATTCTCAAGATTTTCCTCACAACAAAAACCCTAGTTCATATACTTCTCCTCCAAGAAACTCAAGATTCAACCGTGGGTTTTCAAAATTAACTGAATATTAGGAATCATCAAACCGTAGTCTTAAAGGATCAGCCCTTATTCTTCATAATCGATGTACGTGGGGTTTATCCTAAAATCTACATGGGCTTGAAATTGTTAAAACATGATTTAAAGGTTTTGATGCATGTATTTTATGGGGGTTTTGAAAACTATATTATTGATTATGCATTTTGAAAGTTTCAATGATACTATTTCTTTGGCCTTGTTGTCTTTTCCCCTAAATTGATTTACCTATATATGTATATGTATGAATTTGAGATTTAAGATTGTTGAGAGCATAAATTATGAACTCCCTCTCTTTTATTTAATTAAAGATTATGGTTTTTTGATTTGAAAGATGTTTTTGCAATATCCTAGCATTTGAACATGATTTGGAATTGTTGAGAGGGTGTTTCTTGATATCTATATGTTCTTGTGTGTATGAGAAAGAATTGCATGTGTTTACATAAGGTTTGAAAAAAAGAAAGATTCATTGAATTGAATTATTGAAATGCTATTCCCAAAACTTGTGTTTTGAAAACAGAGATTTATGATAGACTAATAATGGCTCAGAGATGTGACTTGCAAGTCAATGGTATGGCGATACCATATGTATTTATGCCATAACAGATTATGTTTTTAGAGCATGTTTTCAGAGTATGCTTTCAGAGACTGTATATTTTGATAGAGTTTTAAAAAGGGGCTTAAAGAGGGTTAGATGGTTACCCGAAGAAGGCACGAGTTCAAGAAACTCTTAGCCTAAAACCATATTTGCCGATATGGGTAGGTTATTATTGTACGATGGCAACGGCCATGTAGCGTAGTAGATTCAGATACTCCGATCCTTATGGCACACTGGGATTGGGGGCTTCGCTGCCGAATTAATGGAAATTTTCATATAGCCTATGGAATTTTTTAGAGTTGTAGGCTTTACCACCTAGCGCAGAAGTAACACAGATTTCTCAAAGTTGAGATGATTTTTACAGAGTCTTTAAAATGCCCATGTGAATTCTTACTATATGATATACTTATGAACTATTTTCAATTTCTCTCAAGTATGCTGATTTATAAATAAATATTTTGGCTATGCTCTGCGTACTAGTACATCTGTATTGACCCCCTTCCCCCTACCTCTCAGGTTCTGAGACTCAGTCTAGGGGTCCAGATAAGCAGTAGTTAATTCAGATAGCTGATCAGATTGTACAGTGATGAGCCTTCTCTATTCCAGAAGGCTTGTCTTCTCAGATTATGTCACTTATTTTAGTTTTGGTCTACTCGAGGCCTTTCCCAGTTTTAGACAGTTGTCAGATTTTATATAGTAGAGATTTCACAGGCTGAGTCAGATATTATTTAGATGTAGTTGATTTACAGTTTCCATACTTACGTTGAATTCAGAGTTGACCATGTTTTTGTAGAAGATTATGTTTCCATATCTTCTTTATTATATGAGTGTTGTGCATGATTACCAGATAGAGAAAGGCGTTCTGGGCCTTCATGGTTTGGGATATCCATCACGGCCAGAACCTAGTTCAGTTCATGACAAACTTGGTATCAAAGAATGGTTTATGGTACCAGGGTGTCTGAGAAATCGCATTGGGTAAAGTCTTGTTTATGGGTGTGTAGCATGCCACAATTATAAGTAGGAGGCTACTAGGTGTTTAAGAATGTTCCTCTTCTTTGTGTTCTAGTTCATGCTTCATATTCTAATCTGTCCCCTAATCAATGACCTCTTGCTTTTTAGAAAACCAGCGATGCCTCCCCATTGCACCAACGTTAATGCTCAGGATGATGAAGTCCATCCCACCCATGGGATGCGAACCCATAATAGAGCTCATACCTCAGAACCTGTTCCTAATCCCGAGTACCTCCTATACCGACTAGTCCTCCCAGAGCTCCCCGGATGGGGGCCAATTGCACTCAGCCTCATGAAGCAGAGGTTTGTAATACTGAATTCAGATAATCTATTTATATTCTTGCATTGTTGGTAGCCGAATAAAATTAAAGGTCGGAGGATACTGGGTCTGTGTCTGTTACTTCTGAAGTTACTAGAGTAGGCCAGTTCATGAGAATGAACCCGCCCGAGTTCTCTGGCGCTAAGGTAGAAGAGGAGCTGTAGGAGTTCGTAGATGAAATAGAAAAGATTTTCAAAGTAATGCATATTGATCAGGTGGAGGGTGTTGAAATAGCAGCATACCAGTGAAAGGATGTAGAGAAACAATGGTACTACGAGTGGGAAGACACAAAGGGTGACAGTGCTGAGCCCACAGTTTGGGACTAGTTTGTGGAAGCTTTTCTTGACCGATTCTTTCCTCTGGAGCCAAGGGAATCTAAAGCAGAGGAATTCATAAACCTTAAGCAGGGTAAGATGAGTGTTCAGGAGTATACTTTAAAGTTTAAACAGCTGGCCCGTTATGCTCCTGAGATAACTAGTAGTATGAGGGTTCGAATGAGGAAGTTTGCTTTTAGCCTTTTAGATGATCTGGTGCTTGAGTGTCAGGGAGATATGATGAACAGGGATATGGACTTTGCTAGACTGTCAGTCTACAGGCAGCAAGTTGAGGAGAAGAAGAAGAAGATAACTGAATATAAGGAAAAAGACAGGCAGGCAAAGAGAACCAAACCAACAGACCAGAGTCATAGTCAGTAGCAGAGTGGTAATTGGGGCGGTAAATGGAAAAAGAAAAAGAATTGAAGTAATGCACAGTCGGCAGCTAGTGCTCCAGTGTCCAGACCCACAGCTGAACAGCGCACCCAGAATTTTCAATCTAGTCAGGGGTCGAGGATGCAGGGTATGCAGTCATAGGGAAGTGTAGCCCAGAACTCTCGGTCCTATTTGCGCTATGGGAGATGCAGGAGGAATCATCCAGGAAGATGTTAGTTTGGCTCTTTGGTGTGTTATTCAGGTAGCTAGCTAGGCCATATCCAGAGAAACTGTCCGAAAGCAAAGAGTAATATTGGAGAAGCCAAGTCACAGGTGAATTTATCTGCACCACCACCTCAGAAGGGTGCCACTTCAACCGCCAAAAATAGTCAGAATTGGTTGTATGCTTTGACCAACCGCTAGGAGGCAGAGGCCTCACCAGATGTAGTCATCGGTACATTGCAAATCTTTTTTTGTGATGTGTATGTATTACTTGATCCTGGATCTACCTTGTCTTATGTGACCCCATATGGGGCTATTGGTTTTGGGTTTGAGCCTGATGTGATTGCTGAACCATTTTTGGTTTCCACCCCGGTGGTAGATTCTATAGTGGCTAGGAGGGTATATAGAAATTGTGTTGTGTCTATTTTTAGCCGGGATACTAAGGCAGATCTCATAGAACTTGATATGGTTGATTTTCACGCTATCTTAGGGATGGAGTGGCTCCACTTGTGCTATGCCACCTTGAATTATAGGACTCGAAGAGTCACCTTTTGTTTTTCGAATAAGTCAGTGATAGAATGGGAGGGATATTCTCTAGAACCTAGAGGGCATTTCATATCTTATCTCAGGGCCCGTAAACTTATTTCCAAAGGTTGCTTGTATCATCTTATTCAGGTTAAAGATTCTACTGTCGAAAGTCTCCCTCTTCAGTCTGTCCCCGTAGTGAATAAATTCCCAGAAGTCTTTCTGGATGATTTCCCAAGAATACCACCTAATAGGGAGATAGATTTTGGTATTGATTTATTGACAGATACACATCCTATTTCTATTCTGCCATATATGATGGCTCCTACAAAGTTAAAAGAGTTGAAAGAACAGCTAGCAGATATTCTATATAAAGGTTTTATCCACCCCAGTGTGTCTTCCTGGGGTGCACTTGTACTTTTCGTGCGAAATAAAGATGGTTACCTTCGTATGTGCATAGATTACCGCCAGTTAAATAAGGTCACGATTAAAAATAAATATCCTCTTCCTAGTATTGATGATCTTTTTGATCAACTTCAGGGTGCTAAATTTTTTTCAAAGATAGACCTTCATTTGGGGTATCACCAGTTGAAAGTTAGAGAGTCAGATATTCCCAAAACAGCTTTTCAAACCAGATACGGCCATTATGAATTCTTAGTCATATTGGGTTAACTAATGCCTCTGCAGCTTTCATGGATCTAATGAACAGGGTTTTCTGTCAGTTTTTGGATCTATTTGTCATTGTATTCATTGATGAAATTTTGGTATATTCTAAGAGAGGGGAGGACCATGCCAATCACCTCTGAATCATCCTTCAGACCCTTAAAGATCATAAATTGTATGCAAAATTTTCCAAGTGTGAATTCTGGTTGAATGCTATTGCGTTCTTGGGGCATATTGTGTTTAGTGAGGGGATTAAGGTTGATCCCCAAAAGATTGAGGCAGTGTGAAAATGGCCTAGACCCATGACTCCAACCAATATTCAAAGCTTCTTGGGTTTGGTGGGTTATTACAGAAGATTCATCGAGAGTTTTTCTTCTATAGCTGCACCACTTACTAAGTTGACTCAGAAAAAGGTGAATTTTTTATGGTTTGACTTTTATGAGAATAGCTTTGAGAAGTTGAAAGACAAGTTGACTACTGCTCCTGTTCTGACTCTTCCGGAGGGTACAGATGGTTTTGTTGTATACTGTGATGTGTCCTAAGTAAGACTCGGGTGTGTCCTTATACAGTACGGTAAGGTAGTTGCTTATGCATTTAGGTAGTTGAAGTTGCATGAGCGGAACTACCCTACTCATGATTTGGAGTTAGCGGCTGTGGTTTTTGCACTTAAGATCTGGTGGCACTATTTGTATGGGGTACATGTTGATATATTTACTGACCAAAAGAGTTTACAGTATGTTTTCTCACAGAAAGAATTGAATCTCAGGCAGAGGCAATGGTTGGAACTTTTAAAAGACTATAGTATGAGCCTGCACTATCATCCGAGCAAGGCGAATATGGTAGCCGGCACCCTCAGCAGGTTATCTATGGGTAGTATTTCTCATATGGGGAAAGAAAAGAGGGATATGGTGAAGGATATTCACCAACTTACAAATCTAGGAATGGGACTTTTGGATTTCAAGGATGGAGGAGTGGTTGTTCATGAGATAGCTAAATCATCCCTTTGTGCAGAAGTTAAAGAGACCCAGGTTGAAGATCTCATCTTGATGCAGATCAAGAAAGATGTGGTTCAACAAAAGGTATTTTCTTTTAAAATTGGTGGTGATGGTGTTTTGAGATACTAGGGTAGATTATGTGTGCTAGATATAGATGGTCTAAGGAAGAGAATCCTTGACAAAGCTCATACGTCGAGGTATGTTGTTCACCTTCGCTCTACTAAGATGTATCAAGATTTGAAAACCATTTATTGGTGGAATAATATGAAGTGTGATGTAGACAACTATGTTGCCAAGTATTTGAATTGTCAACAAGTTAAAGTAGAACATTTGAGGCCAGGTGGTTCTTCTCAAGAGATAGCTTTGCCTTTGTGGAAGTGGGAGATGATTATTATGGACTTCATTACAGGACTTCCAAGATCCCAAAACCAGTATGATTCCATTTGGGTGATTGTAGATAGGTTGACCAAGTCAGCTCACTTTCGACCCATCAGGACAAATTATTCAAGAGAGGATTATTGCAAGCTGTTTATTGCAGAAATAGTTCGTTTACATGGGGCACCTGTGTCCATCATATTTGACAGAGGTATATAGTTTTCTTCACAGTTTTGAAGATCATTTCAAAAGGGTTTAGGTACCTAAGTGAATTTGAGCACTACATTCCACCCTTAGACAGATGGGTAAGCTGAGCGCACCATCCAGACCCTTGAGGATATGTTGAGGGCTTGTATGATTGATTTTAAAGGTAGTTGGGTATATCACTTTCCATTGATAGAGTTCACATATAATAATAGTTTCCATTCTAGTATTAAGATGGCACCATTTGAGGCATTGTATGGGAGAAGATGTAGGTCACTAATAGGGTGGTATAAATTAGGTAAGACACAAATATTTGGTCCTAATCATGTTTATCAGGCAATAGAGGATGTGAATGTTATTAGAGAATGACTTAAGATAGCTCAGAGGCGTCAGAAGTCCTACGACGATGTTAGGAGAATAGATCTAGAATTTAAGGTTAGAGATTAGGTGTTTCTTGAGGTTTCTCCCATGAAGGGAGTCATGCAATTTGGGAAGAAAGGTAAGCTGAGTCCTTGCTATATAGGACTATATCATATTATGAGAAGGATAGGTGGAGTTGCATATGAGCTAGAATTGCCAGTTAGTTTGGGTTCAGTTCATCCAGTATTTCATATATCTAAGTTGAAGAAGTTTATTGGAGACCATTCTTTAGTATTGCCTGTCGAAGAAATCAAAGTGACAGACTCCTTATCCTATGAAGAAGATCCTGTAGAGAATATGGATCGCCAAGTTAGAAGATTGAGGAACAAAGAGATAGCCTCAGTTAAAGTGTTGTGGAGAAACCAGAAAATTGAAGAAGCGACTTGGGAATCAGAAGTTGACATAAGAGCTAGATACCCAAACCTTTTTTATCCAATGGATACGAAATAGAAGGTACAATCCTTGCCTTATTCTTTCTATGCCTTAGTATGCTTTAAATTAAACTTGTCTGTATCGCGCGTCAACATTCGAAGATGAAGCTATTTTATGTGCTAGTAGTAAAACATCGACATTCTGGTGTTTAGCGCGTCGTGGAGAGGGTTTAATTAGAAATTTTCAAATTTTAGTAGGACCTCACAATAGTGGCGTGTCGCGGAGTATCCCAAATTCCCATTCGTCAATTTCCAGTGAGCCACCGCGATAGTGGCGAGTCACAGTGGCCCATAAAATTGGGTTCCTAGTTTAATTTTTCCAGTTTTGTTCAGAAGTTAACAAGGGTAATTTAGACTTTTTTAAAGCCTCTTAAAACATCCAAACAATAGATTAAGACCTCTACAAGCAGAATATATGACATTCTCAAGATTTTCCTCAAAACAAAAACCCTAGTTCATATACTTCTCCTCCAAGAAACTCAAGATTCAACTATGGATTTTCAGAGCATGTTTTTAGAGTATGTTTCCAGAGACTGTATGTTTTGACAGAGTTTAAAAAAAGGGCTTAATAGATTCAGAGACTCCGACCCTTACGACACGCTTGGGTTGGGGGCTTCGCTGCTGAGTTAATGGTAGTTTCCATATAGCCAATGGAATTTTTTAGAGTTTTAGGGTATACCACCTAGCGTAGAAGTAACACAGATTTCTTAGAGTTGAGATGGTTTTTATAGAGTCTTTAAAAGGCCCATGTGAATTCTTACTATATGATATACTTATGAATTGTTTTAAATTGCTCTCAAATGTGTTGATTTATAAATGATTATTTTGGATATGCTCTGCATACCAGTACATCTGTATTAACCCCCCTTTCTCTACCTCTCAGATTTTGAGACTTAGTCTAGGGGTCCAGATAAGCAGTAGATAATTCAGATAGCTGATTAGATTGTGCAGTGGTAAGCCTTCTCTATTTTAGAAGGCCTGTCTTCTCAGATTATGTCACTTATTTCAGTTTTGGTCTATTGGGGGCCTTGTCCCAGTTTCAGTTAGTTGTCAGATTTCATGTAGTAGAGATTTCGCAGACCGAGTCAGATGTTATTTAGATGTAGTTGATTTAAAGTTTCCATACTTATGTTTAATTCAGAGTTGACCATGTTTCCATAGCAGATTATGTTTCCACATCTTCTTTATTATATGACTGTTGTGTATGATTACCAGATAGAGAAAGGTGTTTCAGGCTTTCATGGTTCGGGATGTCCATCACGGCCAGGCCCTAGTTTGGGTTGTGACACATATAGTCTACCCTGGGAACGCAACATGCCATCTTCCCCTTGGGAGAAAACCTTTCTCTCTATATGTATATATATGTATGTATGTATATATATGTATATATATGTATGTATATATATATATACACACACACATACATATGCACTTTATGAGTTTGAATGTTGAATTGAGAGCATCAATTATTAGAAATCCCTCTCTTGTTTTCATAAGTTATGATTTATTCGAATGCATCTTGAGAAGCATTCTACAAATGCCTTTATGGTTGTTAAGACTCAATTATGGTTTTGCATTGAAAAGGGGGTATTGTACTTTGAGTTAAAGGTTAAAGATATTTATTAAGAAGATTGCATGTTTTGTCACAAGTTTCATGACCACCACATGTTTGTTGAAATATTGAAAACAATGATCTTTATATAATTTGACAAATGTTTTGAAGTATGAATCTTCTTGAATTGTTGGAAGTATGGTGGTCCAAACTTTATGCTTTGAAAAGGAAGACTGAACATGATAATGTATGGCTTAGAAATGCGACTTTCAAGTCTTGGTATGACGATACCAAAATAGATAATGCCATAATAGAAGTCAAATTTTAGTTAGATTTTCAGAATTTGAGTTTTTAAATATGCATGTTCAGAAAAGGTTAAAAATGGTCTTAAGAGATATTAGATGGTTACCCAAAGAAGGCACGAGTTCAAAAACTCATTGCTCAAAACTGTATTTTACCAATACGGGTTATTATGTCCCCAAGAGGGATTATACGCTGGTCTAGTGCCCTGTGGTATATCAGAATCAGAAACTCCAACTCTTGCGGCAAACTTGGGTTGGGGGCTTACCCACCGAGTCAATAGTGGATTCCATATAGCCCGTGGAATATCATACTTGTAGGGATGTACCACCTAGCTCAAAAGTAAAATAAAGAAAGATACTGCATCTACAGAATTGTTTTAAGATTATTTAAAATTGCCCATGTGTTTTAAATCATGTTATGAATAGTGTTTTATGAATTGCTCTAACTTATGTTGTATCAAAATACATTATTTTGGATTGCTCTATGTACCAGTACATCTGTATTGACCCCCTATATTTTAGGATCTTAGGCTCAGTTCCGGGGGCCCACTAAGCCATAAATTGATTGGTCAGAGAATTCCAGTTGGGGAGTATCCCTTATTCTGGAAAGCCTAATGTATAAGTTATTGCTATTTTATTTTGATTCATGGTCTAACTGGGGGCCTTGTCCCATATTTTAGGGGGAGGTTATTTTCAGTTTGTAGAGATTTCACAAAGTAGTGTTAGATGTTTTTGATCTTTATGAACTCATTTTAGTATTGAGCAATTTGAAACAAAAGTTGACCATGATTCCATTTTCTATGTATTTTCGCATTTCATTTTAGTACATGAATGGTGTATATGATTGCAAGTTAGAAGGGGCGCTTGGGCCTTCATGGTTCGGGATGTCCATCACGGATAGGGCCTCGGTTCAGGTCATGAAAAACTTGGTATCAAAGCATGGTTCATGGTCCCAGTGTGTTTGCTAAATTGTGTCTGGTAGAGTCTTGATTATGGGTGTGTTGTGCGCCACACTTATAATCAGGAGGCTACCGAGCATTTAAGATTTTTTTCTTATTCTTTCATACTCTAGTTCGTGCTATAGCATCGTCCATAAAAAATTATCTAAATTCCTTCCTTACACTAATTTCATGGGCTATGCCTCATTTTTTAGGTGATACAAGTCTAAGTGTCTAGCTCCCCTAGCAATGTGGTTTTCTCTGATTAAGTTATCCATAAAAGTTATGAAATTACACTAGGACTTGAGAGAAGTCCATGAGTGCTATAAAGTGTGTTGATTTAGGTATATACCCCTATCTATATCTATTGTGCTGTCGAGCCTGAGGTATGGAGTATATTCAGTCCCCTTTCAAAATTTTTGTTGTGCATATCATGCATAGGGTAATGATGGGTAGCAGAATGTTGGAACTGTATTTCCGCCCGAGTAGTAGCGTATGTTAAAGTGGCATGACCTATTGGTAGTGAGATGGTCTAGAAGTTGGTGACATGAAGTCACAAGGTTAGCAATCAGGGTAAGGGTGACATTTACGTAAATAAATAGTTTTAGTTATATAATCGTGGATTGAGGAGTGGGTTGCCATTGTATAGTGATAGACTAATGTGGTAGCAATAATTGTAGATTGTATGGTAGTTTGTGAAGGAAGTGGCTGGCTATGATTATTATCTTTTCAAATTAGAGAAGGTGCCTAAAGTGGATAGTTATGGTGGTTATAGAAATCAGTTATAGGTAAATAGAAAGGGGTAGATTAGTTAATAATTTGTAGGTAGAGAATCATTAGTGTTTATTAAATTTTGAAGATCATTGTGATGTATGATTAGGTAAGTAAGTAAGATGTGAGAAATTAGAATATGTTGATACGATTGAAATGGGTTATATTATAAGATTAAGATCGACTAATCCTATCATGTGACTTTACCCTTTTGATGATTTTTTTCTTTAGTAGTAGTAAACTTGTACTTCATGTGAGAAGGTATGTAGTAGATTTTGAGTTGTAGTAGTAAGGCTATGGAAGGGTTGTGATTGTAGGTAGTAGCTAAGTGAAGTGAAGTATTTGGGTTGATTTTCCAATTTGATGGACTAGTATAGTATGTGGCATGATTTACTGGTGGTATATGATTGATGACAGACAACAGGATTGAACTTTAGATGTGGAGTGTAGTGGTGAGAATAGTAGCTCAAGATTGATGGTGCATTTTTTTGTGGAAATTAATTAGTAGGCTTGATGTGATGTGTGAAATGGCCTAGGTTGACAACTTGTGAAAAAGGGAGTGGATAAATGGTGAAATATATACTTGAGGACTAGTGTTAAAAATGATGAATTGTGGTTGAGTCATTTAGGTGATAAGAGCGATAGTCATATAAGAATAAGTTGAACCCCAAATAGCATGTTGTTAGATAAGGTTGTATGGTATAAGTGTCATGTGTACCCAACTTGAGTTTTTTAATTTTGTAGTATGGAGAAGTCTGGGGAGTTGTTGTATAGTGTTCATTAAAGTTGAACTTTAGGAAATATAGGTAGTCATTTATGCCTTTGTTATAGTTGGGCAAATTTTGTCAAGTTGTCAGTTTCGCGATGAGAGGTTTAATGTGAGTATCTTAAGTGGTGGAGAACAAGTGGTTATGTGATAAGGGGTGTGGACATGTATACCCACGTGAGTGTGAGTTGTAGGGTGATGGCTAATAAGCTAGCGAAAGTTAAAAGTGGAATTTACAGAAAAGCAAGGCCTTCAAATTATAGTTCTTCAGAGAGAATTTACAGTTTACGTATGTGGTGATGTCTCTTTTATGTTGAGAGTTGTGGCTATATATTTGATAAGGGGATATGTCCGTAAGTCTAGGATTGTAACTTTACTCTAAGGGGGAGATGGTGAATTAAGGGAGTTCCCGAATGTTCTCAGTGAGGAAAGTTGTGGGGAGGAACCATGATAAACCAAATTCTACTCAAGCATAATCCACCTACTTCAATTTAGGAGAGTATCTTGTTAATGTCTTACTGTAATGCCCCAAAATCTGAATCCTAGGATGCCACACGGTGCACTGAACTACATGTAGTCTTGAGCTAACCCTGGCTACTTTCTAATAAATCTAAATCTCGAAATAGGATAAATATGAATGCAAAATCATAATAAATGCAGAATACTATCTGAATAATCTGAGTATATCTGAAAATATTAATCTCCTCATTTTGATAAGCAAATACTGAAAGATCTTAATACGACAACTGAAATCTAAATCTGAATCTAGTTGTCCAACAAGACTCCACTGACTGAATCTAGAGAGTCACTGGTACAGGCCCCAGTTGACTCAAAATGTCTGAAATAAATACTAACAATTGGAAATTTGAATAGATAAGTCCCCGAACTACGAGGACTCACCAACTGCAGAGATGTAGATAATATGCTCGAAAATCACTCACGTTGCTAAGACTGAGCACTTGAACCTACATTATGAGACAATGTAGCACATAGATGCATATGCAGATCAGTACTTTGAGGATATACTTAGTATATGGGGGTGAATACAATAAGTAAAACAATACCCTTGCAATCTATAAAATCATGCATGCTAAATGTAAATGACTCACATAAGCTTGAGTAAACTGAATATAAAGATCATAAATCATGAATAACAAGGCATAAAATATAAATGTTATGAGTCATAACACTTAGTTCTGAAATCTGTAATCTATTCTTATTCTCAAGTTATATAGTCTAAGTGAAATCTGTAAGTCTATATTTGAAGGCTTATGTAAAGTAACATCTTTCAATTCAAGAACTTTAAAACTAATTTGAAAATCTTTCCTGATAGGGAAGTGCTTTAAAACAACTTTCTGTAAGGATTTTCTAGTAGGGAGGTTCTCTTAACCGACATAAATCATGTGAGCTACATGGAGTCCAACATCTCATCCTCGTAAGGAAGAAACCTCACGTTGGGGAGAGGTATCATACTCTTTCTAGGGAGTATAACCTAATCCATGCCATCGATCCCAAGCTAAATCTGTCATCCATATAGAAATAGGAATAATATAAATCTATACCTACGTTGGCTATGTAGTTCTGTGTAAGATAGGGCACGCTAATCCCACACTTCCCGCTCGATGATAAAACTACTCCCTTTAAGTCTTTATGCTCATTCTATTGAAAATCCACTTTTAAAAGCTAGCATAAGGGTTTATAATGGAAAATCAGTTATGCATCTATCTGATATAAACTGTACTCAAATCTGTAATCTATTTCTATAAGTTGTAGTAAATTCTAAAAAGTGGATTGTGCTGACACCCAATTTTGGCTCTCCGAACGTGCAATTAATGCATTTTTGACTTTTTGACCGTTAAATGACATAAAATGCAATTTTTTACACCCTTTTACAATTTTTGAAAAATTATTGATAATCATCCTTATTTTAGGATTTTAATCAATTTGTTGTCACATTTTTTACTTTTCACAATTTATTAATTTTTTTTTCTTATTTTATATTTTTTTATTAATTTATTATCTGTTAATATTTTTAAAATCATCCACACACGTGCACGACGTGAAGTCACATTTTTTATAGTATCGATATGATTGATTGAATGCTACTGATGAATAGTAACTATGATGAATAGTGACGTAGGTGAATAATAACGTACTATTGATTAATTTGTACATTGTAGACACGTAATTTTATCCCTCCCCGAATAATTAAAATTTACTCATTTTTACCTCTCCATACCCTACTGCACCTATCTCTTTCCCACCTAACCTTCCATCTACCATCTACCATCTAACATAATAATAATTATTTTTTTCTCTACAACACCACAAATATTTACACACTTAATTTCATAAATTTTTGAATTTTTATTAGTTTAGTATAATTTTAATATTTTTGCACAACCATTTATTTGTACACAGTACATCACTGTAATTTTTTTTAATTTTTGTTGCACAGTATAATTTTAATTATTTATAATATAATATATTTTTTTCTTTCAAATAATTATATTTTTTTATTTTGTTGTTTATATTTTTCTGTAATTATATATTAGCATTGATTATTTTGTACATTATTTAATACGATCTCCGAAGGTGAATCAATTTAATTATTTTAACATAGAGTAAAAAAGTTAGTCAAATTAAAATCTTCTATTTTAAAATTTGTTTGACTTTATTTTACATAAGATCCCCTAGTTTAAGGGATATGTATTGAAAATATAGATTGGATGAATGATTTTTTCCTTTTTAATATTCAACACAAGTTTAATATTCAATATTTAATAATTGTGTTGCTCTTTAATCATTGTGTTGCTTTAATTATTCATAATTATTATTATTGTTATTTTACTATTTTTTATCATTGCTACTTTATGAAATTGATTTAATTATCGTTGTTATTTTATTTCATGCATTTTTATGCCTATAATAAGAAAATATAAAAAATATTTTGACTGATGAAGAAATTCTCCGTCGATTTTCGAGGCCTTCACAAATAAAAAAACGGATATTACGTATACAAATACGTAATAAAAATAATAGTTTGGGAAATGATGAAATCTTTATCTTTTAAAAAAAAATAAAAAAAATAACTTTAGCTGAGCCTACTTTTTAATAAAAGTTATAGATTTTAATATATATATATGTACATATGCCCTTTTTATAAATAATTATTTAGTACTAACATTTTTATTACAAGTATTAGTACAGGTTCATGGAAATACTCATCGGGAATGACCTTCAAAGAGGACTTTAACTTTTGTATTGTATTTTTATTTTCTTACACTTGTACAATTAGAAATTATAGTAAAAGCTTATTTTTGGGGTGTTGGGAGAGATATTGTTTATTTACGCAATTTTCATCACGCGTTAGAAAAATTAGGTCGTTACTATTTATATAAAAGAATTAAATTGATTTAGATATTTAATAGAATAATTCATATTTTTTATACTTAAATGTTATGTAATCTTTGTCTTTGAACAAAGTTTTTTATTTAATCTTTTTATTTTTTCATACATATTCTCATGTATTTTTTGTTTATTTTCATACACTTTTTATACACATATTTCTTATGATAACATATGTATTATACATATTCTTTATACATAAATTGCTTATATTATTTTAATGCATATTTTAGATTTGTATTTATAAACATTGATTTTTCCTCTTTCTATTAATAAGCCTAAGTCTGGCCGGGAACCACATTTGTGGATTCTGAAGGATGCCTAACCCCTTCCCTTCGGAATAATTTGAACCCTTACCTAGCATCTAATTTGGTTTCGTAGATTAAATAAAGTGATACTTGTCAATAAATAAATAGGTTTTCTATTTTTCCTTAAAAATTAGGTGGCGACTCTGTCCATATTAATTATTTTAGAGTCCATAATGTCGTGCTCATTTTGACCTTAGGTGAAAATCGGGTGTGACAGAATGGCGACTCTGCTAGGGAGTTCAAGGTTCTAACCATTATAGATTTAGGTAAATATTTACGTTTTTATATATTGTTATTTGTTTCATACAAATTATCTTGAGTTATTTTTGCTTATGTGGAATAAATTGTTTATTTGTTATTATTTTGTATAGATTGTTTATTTGTTTATCGCTTTATATAAATTGACATTCCGTTCATATTTCTTTAATTCGGAAAAATTGACATAGTCACACGTACACGTGAGCACGTGAGGTGTGTTTCGCGCACTCGCAAACTTCTTTCAAATTCCAAATTCTAGGCGAGTTGGCGTATGCGCGGTGTGCCCTGATCTTTTTCTGTATGACCGCGTAGCCTTTTCACTCGAGTTGTCCACTTGGGAACCTTGTGTCTGGTAAGCCAAATCTTAGAAGAACTTAATATAAGTGCATGCATCATTAGACAGCTTTATGTCCAAAGGGTTCCCAACCCAAGTGACACATTATTATAATTTTTGTATAAATTTAAATAATTATTGTGTCTGTACATAATTATTTTCTCTAAATTGATTATACTTTAGTGAAAATGTGTAGTCTATCCTTTGATTTACATAGTAGATCAGTTAAAAGATGCACCTTACTAACTTTGTCATTAGCTGCGTATAGATTTAAACTATGTTTTGACCTGATTCTTGTCTTGATGAGATACGTAGGCAACCCTACATTAGGGTTTGGTCTCTTCACTGTTCTAGAATAATTTCTTTGGTATTCAAAACTAGGGCAAATTTTTTTGGAACAGTTCAAAAACGCTTTTTAATGGCCTTCTAGGGCGCAAATCAGTAACTTTTTTTTTCTAACGTCGCAAACCATTAAATTTATCACGTATCGATCCTCACTTTTAAAAGCAAGGTTTCAATATTTTTTCAGTAATAATAATCCTGCCGATTGCGGCGAAATATTGTCATAGCTTCTTCAAAAAAGATTTTTTTTAGTAGATTTTTTTTGTAAATAATAAAATGGTAGAAGCTTTGTACATTTCCTATAACGAAAATGTCAAAAAAAAATATTTTCATAGTTGTTAGTGCCTTTTTGTGTGTGTGCGAAGTGTCAAATAGATAACTCAAAAAGATTTTATTGATGCTCATCATCTATCTTGGGCCGTGTCTCGCAAGTCAGGATTTAGTATGTCCTTTAATCCTTAATTTTCCAATTTGGAAGAACTACGCACACCTGATTCTCTTCTTTCGGGAGTGAGATACGTAGGCAGACCTTCGTGGGTTCGTTGATCTTATTTTAAAAATACAAAAAGATTTGTTTTATTCTTTATTTAGAGTAGGTGTCATATACATCTTTAAAAGAAAACTACAAAAAAGATTTTTCTTTACTATTTTTAAGTGTCATTTTCATATGAAATTTAAAATCAAAAGGCCAAAAAAGATTTTCTTTGATAATCATAGGTTTCATTGTTTTTATAAAGATTTTAAAGCTAAAAATTCAAAAAGATTTTCGTTAATTTATTATTTTCTTTTCTTCTTAAATTTTCAAAAAAAAAAAAAAGAGTTTGATTGGTCATGTTGTGCCAAAACTTCCTAAACTATGCAGACCTGATTCTTATTTTTGCAAGATATGTAGGCAACCCTCATTTAGGTTCGGTCCCATTCTTTCCAAAAAAAAAAAATTGACTTGGTTGATACCAATAAAGTTAGGAGTGTGCATGAGAAAGAGCAAATTGGTATGATGGGAAGAACCGACTTCATAGTAAGCCATAGATTCTTTTGGTTTCTTTTATCACACCTGAGTAACACTTGAAAAATTCTCTTGCATACATTTAAGACAAGAACGAAGCTAACCTCATCGTTTCATGTGCAATGTGCGGTGAGCTTTAGTTTAATTCATTGGATTGCATTGTTGATCTATAACTTGGTATTAATGTCTGTTGAGGCAAAATTCTGAGTTATACTTGATTTAGGAAAGGACCGTAGGCCTTCTTTGACCCGATTGAGTCTTTCATATCCCGCCAAATGACATTGATCCCTAGCATTCCCCTTTTGAGCCTAAAACTTTTTCGTTGGACAACCGCATTTGAGCCTATACCTTTTTGAGTGCTACATGCACAATCCCTCTCTTGGCCCTACCTCCTCGAGTGCACTCAATATGTGCAATTTTTGAACGAAGATTCAAGGTTAAAAATGCAAAATGCAAAGGATATATTGTCCTAGATGAAAAATTAAAAAACGACTTCAAAAAAAAAGGAAAAAAAATGAATGAAATATATAGTTTCTTGAAAAAAAAAGAACTCCAACGCATAACTCAAAAGAAGTTAAAGCAAATGTAAAGCAAGGGACAATAGAGAACAACAAAAAAGATCACGTGTCAAAACGCAGCAAACATTGAAAGTACAAATGCAGTGCAATGTTCATTGAGGTATTAGTCACTTTCATCCCAAATATTATCATATCCATCCCCAAGCCTACATTACAAGCCAATAACAAGTCTTACGAGATCCTCTTTCAAGTATTCTCACATTAGTGGATACTTACACAAAAATCAAGTTTATAGTATCACAATCGCATGCATTGAATTTTTTTTTTCTTAGTGTGAGTGTGTTTCTCTAGATGTCCTCAAATTCAAAAAATTACTCAATTATGTGGGAAATAGGACTTGCTCAAATAGGTGTGAAATGAGACTTTCTTTCTAGAGAGGACATTTGAAGCATGAGGATAAGCATAGTTCGAAATCTTTATTTGAAGCAAGACGAGCAAATCTTGCTGATACTTAAGCGTGTCTGAGATACCATTTGAAGTGATAGGAGTTACCCTGAAGTCGATCTCGGTTAGTTGGGAAAGAGATGAGGAGATTATTATGCATACTACTAATTATTGGTAACAACTGAAGTCAAAATGATCTTGTCTTCTTCGTTTTGCAACATATGTTATAAAAAAAAAGGAGTCAATGTTAGCATGAATAACACACTAGGGCAAATTTTAAGAGCCGCCTCAAATTTACACTATTCTATTATTTCGAACTACAATGACTTGATTCTTGTTACACTCGAGATATGTAGGAAGCTCTATGCAGAGTTCGGTCAGCAAAACCCTACAATTGTTCTTTCTCCCCAGCAAGTACATAATCTTGTATCTCCCAGCATCTTATAGCTCGATACTGGGGCAATTTTGAAAGAAATATCGAGAATATGTGAATATTTTCATTCCCAAATAAATTTTTGCTCAATAATAATTTTTTGCATGGGTTTGTCCACCCTAAAATAGGATAATTAGGTAAGTCTGCTCTTCAAAAGACAGTTGTACATGTTTTAATTACTTGCTTGCCTTTACTTGCACATATCAGACTTTATTTATTTATTTATTTTTACACTGTATGATCTCTGTCTTTGCTTGCACACATCGCAATGCATTTATTTTATTGTTCAAGCACTGCATTTTATCTTTGTCTTTTTTTTGCACGCACCGCAATGCATTTATTTTATCGTTTAAGCAGCGCATTTTATTTTTGCCCTTACTTGTATGCATCGTAATGTATTTATTTCGTCATTCAAGCATTGCATTTTATTCTTGCTTTTATTTGCACGCACTGCAATGCATTTATTTTTTAAGCACCACATTTTATTTTTGCCTTTACTTGCATGCATCGCAAATGCATTTATTTTATCATTCAAGCACTGCATTTTATTCTTGCCTTACTTGCACGCACCGCAATGCATTTATTTATTTTATCATTTAAGCCTTATCTGCACGCATCGCAATGCATTTAAGCACCGCAAGTTATCTTTTCCTTTATCTGCATGCACCGTAATGCATTTAAGCACCGCAAGTTATCTTTTTCTTTATCTGTACGCACCACAATACATATATTTTTCCATTTAAACACTGCATGTCATCTTTTCCTTTACTGGCTCATATCACAATGCATTTTGGTTGTTTAAGCACTGCATGCTTCGCAAAAATCCGAATGCATTTATTTTACCATTTAAGCACCGTATGTCATTCTTGTCCGCACACATCACAATGCATTTATTTTATCATTTCAGTATCGCATGTTATTCTTGCCTTTATTGGCGCATATCACAATGTATTTATTTTCATGTTTAAGCACTGCACGCACGTATCGTAATGCATTTATTTTACCATTTAAGCACCGCATGTCATCTTTGCCTTTACTGGCAGAATACCGTAATACATTTATTTTGTCATTTAAGCACTGTACGCACGTATCGCAATGCATTTTATTAGTTAAGCACTGCACGCCTCGCACGTATCGCAATGCATTTTTTTATCATTTAAGCATGGCATGCCATCTTTACCTTTATTGGCGCATATCGCAATGCATTTATTTTCTTCTTTAAAGTACTGCACGCACATATCGCAATGCATTTTTTTCATTTAAGCACTGCATGTTTCGCAAATATCGCAATGTATTTATTTTTATCATTTAAGCACTACATGTCATTTTGCCTTTACTGGCACATATCGCAATGCATTTATTTTATTATTTAACCACTGCAAGTACATATTTTTAAAATTATCCACACACGTGCACGACGCGAAGTCACATTTTTTACAGTATCGATATGATTGATTGAATACTACTGATGAATAGTAACTATGATGAATAGTGACGTAGGTGAATAATAACGTACTATTGATTAATTTGTACATTGTAGACACGTAATTTTATCCCTCCCCGAATAATTAATATTTACTCATATTTACCTCTTCATACACTACTCCACCTATCTCTTTCCCACCTAACCTTGCATCTATCATCTACCATCTAACATAATTATTATTATTTCTTTCTCTACAACACCACAAATATTTACACACTTAATTTCATAAATTGTAGAATTTTTATCAGTTTATTATAATTTTAATATTTTTGCACAACCATTTATTTGTACACAGTACATCACTGTAATTTTTTTAAAATTTTTGTTGCACAATATAATTTCAATTATTTATAACATAATATATTTTTTTCTTTCAAAATAATTATATTTTTTTATTTTGTTGTTTATATTTTTCAGTAATTATATATTAGCATTGATTATTTTTTATATTATTTAATACGATCTACGAAGGTGAATCAATTTAATTATCTTAACATAGAGTAAAAAAGTTAGTCAAATTAAAATCTTCTGATTTAAATTTTGTTTGACTTTATTTTACATAATATCCCTTATTTTAAGGGATATGTATTGAAAATATAGATTGGATGAATGATTTTTTCCTTTTTAATATTCAACACAAGTTTAATATTCAATCTTTAATAATTGTGTTGCTCTTTAATCATTGTGTTGCTTTAATTATTCATTATTATTATTATTGTTATCTTTTACTATTTTTTATCATTGCTAATTTATGAAATTTCTTTAATTATCATTGTTATTTTATTTCATGCATTTTTATGCTTATAATAAGAAAATATAAAAAATATTTTGACCGATGAAGAAATTCTCTGTCGATTTTTGAGGCCTTCACAAATAAAAAGACGGATATTACATACATAAATACGTAATAAAAATAATAGTTTGGGCAATGATGAAATCTTTATCTTTTAAAAAGAAAAAAAATAACTTTAGCTAAGCTCGCTTTTTAATAAAAATTATATATTTTAATATATATATGTACATATGCTTTTTTTTATAAATAATTATTTATTACTAACATTTTTATTACAAGTGTTTGTACTGGTTCATGGAAATACTCATCGAGAAGGACCTCCAAGCAGGACTTTAACTTTTGTATTGTATTTTTATTTTCTTACACTTGTACAAATAGAAATTATAGTAAAATCTTATTTTTGGGGTGTTGGGAGGGATATTGTTTATTTATGCAATTTTCATCACGCGTTAGGCAAATTAGGTCGTTACTATTTATATAAAAGAATTAAATTGATTTAGATATTTAATAGAATAATTCATATTTTTTACACTTAAATGTTACGTAATCTTTTTCTTTGAACAAAATGTTTTATTTAATCTTTTATTGTTTCATACATATTCTCATGTATTTTTTGTTTATTTTCATACACTTTTTATACACATAATTTTTACGATAACATATGTAATATACACATTCTTTATACATAAATTGTTTATATTATTTTAATGCATATTTTAGATTTGTATTTATAAACATTGATTTTTCCTCTTTCTTTTAATAAACCTAAGTCTGGCCGGGAACAACATTTGTGGATTCTGAAGGATACCTAACCCATTCCCTTCGAAATAATTTGAACCCTTACTTAGAATCTAATTTGGTTTCGTAGATTAAATAAAGTGATACTTGTCAATAAATAAATAGGTTTTCTATTTTTCCTTAAAAATTAGGTGGCGACTCTGTACATATTAATTATTTTAGAGTCCATAATGTCGTGCTCATTTTGACCTTAGGTGAAAATCGGGTATGACAGATTGCATGGCTAAACTAAGGATCCGAAGATCAAATACTTTTTATATAACTGAATTTCAATATATATCAAACTAGGGCTTGAAACCCTTTCTTTAAAACTGTATAAACGTAGGGCAAAACACCATGCTCCGTAAGCTTCTTGAAACACTTCAATAGTATCAAAATAATGACTTTAAATCACAATATCATGCTCAATTCAATTGAAAAGCTGTAAACTATATCTTAAATCATGCTTATGGTATTCAAAATCATAAAAGAGCATTCTTTAACACAAAACAAACATGAAATTTCATAATTCAATCATATCATACTCAAAAATCATCAATAATATGATTTAGGTATAAACCCTAAATTCAAATCACAAAAATTTGCTTAAAAATATAATTTGGGGCACAAGGACGAAAGGATTGTCCTTGTTCATAACCCCACATACCTTAATTGATGCTCTAGTTGCTAATACTTGAATCTTGGATCTTTATTGATGCTTCGGAGATGAATTCTTAGAGCTCTTGTATTGGAAATTTGAAATCTTGAATCTCCTTGGAGGATTAATGGAAGAATTGGGTTTTCTTGGAGAGAAAGTTTGATGAACTAGGGTTTGGCTTTTGAGGAGAATGATAAATAAAGCATAAAATGCTTTGAAATATGATTAATCTTTTGTTTTTGGACGAATTGGGGGTTGGGCATTTACCAAAATACCCCCTTTACACTTTTAAACAGAACTGAAAAGCGTATATTTTTTCGAACTAGGTGGCCACCGCGACGCGCCACTATTACGGTGGCTTACTGGAAACAGGTCAATCGAGAAATGGGGAGCCTCTTCAATCCGGAGATATCGCATTGTCCCACTAGATTTGGACAATTGGGACCTAGAACTTCAACGCGATGCTCCACCATCGCGGTACCATTTTGGCCAATGGCGCGATACGCCAATATCACGCCAGGCCACTGGAAATATCGCAGAGTCTTACTAGAAAGTGAAAATTGTGATTTTACACTGCTCCGCGATACACTAAGGTCCCAAATAATGGTGTTTTACGATTGGAACTTAAAATAACCATAACTTCTTACTCGGTTATCAGATTTTGGCGAATCTTATATCTTTGAAAACCTAATTCAATTTCCTACGCAATTAAAAGTCGAAATCTAAAGAATTCCACATGAAATAAACATCATTCATTGTAGAAACTAATCCTTGATTTTTAGGGTTGAGTTTAAGCTAGGAAAAGTTAGGGGTATTACAATATCTCCTCCTTGGGAACATTCGTCCTTAAATATGTATAGTTAAGCTAATATTTTTGAGGAATCTGATCTATAAACTATCATGCACAACTAAGATATACTATATGACTAAATCTCAAATATAATGAGTAAGTGAACAGATCTGTGAGTGCATGAACTTACATGAGGACAACTATATAGCTGAATTGTGATTAGAAAAGAACTGAATTAAGGAAGAGTATTACCTTTAGCTAAATTTGAGTTTGCGAAGAAGAGGTAAGGGTACTTGGCTCGCATATCTAATTCTGCTTCCCTGGTAGCACCCTCAATAGACTGATTCCTCCATAGAACCCTGACCAAGGGAACTTCTTTGTTCCTTATTCTACAGATCTGATGACCTAAAATCTCAACTGGAATCTTTTTGAATAAAACGTTATTCTGAATATCTGAGCTTTCTAAAGGAACTACAATAGTGGAATCTTTGATGCACTTCTTAAGCATAGAGACGAGGAATACAGGATGAACAGCAGACAAGTCTGCGGGCAACTCAAGCTCATAAGATACTTTCCCAACACAACTCAAAATTCTGTAAGGGTTAACATACCGGGGGACTAAGCTTCCCCTTTTTGCCAAATCTTTTCACCCCTTTCATGGGTAAAATCTTCAAATATACAAAATCACCAACCTCAAACTCGAGGTCTCTTCTTCTCACATCTGCATATGACTTCTAACGATTCTAGGCTATTTTCAATCTTTCTCTAATCAACCTAACTTTCTCCATATCTTCAAACACTACATCAAGCCGAAGCAAAGTGGCCTCACCCACTTCAAACCAACCTATGGGTGATCTATATCTCCTCCCATAAAGAGCCTCAAACGGGGCCATCTGAATACTAGCATGGTAATTGTTGTTATAAGCAAACTCAATCAATGGCAAATGCTCATCCTAACTACCTTTGAAATCAAGAACACATGTCCTCAACATATCTTCTAGAGTTTGGATGGTCCTCTCTGCCTGACCATCGGTCTAAGGGTAAAAGATAAACTTACTCTCTAAAACTGAGAGGTGAACTGAGTACCCCTATCTGAAATAATAAACAAGGGAACTCCATGCAGTATGACTAGCTCTCTAATGTACAACTTAGCATATTCTTCATCTGTATGGGATGTGTGAACTGGCAAGAAATGCACTGACTTAGTTAATTTGTCTACAATAACCCATATCGAATCATGATGACAACATGATTGGGGTAAGCCAGTCATAAAATCCATATTCACCTGTTCTCACTTCCAAGTGGGGATACCAAACTCCTGCAATGTACCACCAGGTCTTTGGTGCTCTACCTTAACCCGTTGATAGGTTGCACACTTAGCTACAAACTTTGATATATCTCTCTTCATTCCACTCCACTAATAGATTTTCTGCAAGTTGTGGTACATCTTGATAGCACCTAGATGAATGGAATAACGCGCGCCATGCACTTCAACCGTAATTCTCTATCTTAACTCATCAACACAAGGCATACATAATCTATTCTAGTATCTCAATACACCATCTCCCCCTTGGTAGAAAACCTCTACCTTTTGGTCTTTAACTGACTTATTCAGTGACCAAACTAGAATCTTTATCTTGCTTTTCCTTCACTTCCAAAAATAAGGAAGATTCAGAACTACTTTGAACCCGAACATTCCCTTCAGCTGAATCAACCAACCTAACATCCAATCTAGATAATTGATGAACTTCTTGAGCCAACTCTTTCTTATTATTCTCCATATGAGAAACACTACCCATCAATAATCTACTAAGGGCGTCTGCCACTACATGCCTTTTCCAGATGGTACAACATACTCATGTCATAATCCTTCAACAACTCCAACCACCTTCTCTGATAGATATTCAACTCCCTTTGAGTAAACACATAATGCAAACTTTTGTGGTTCGTGAACACATCAACATACACACCATACAGATAATGTCTCTAGATTTTCAATTCAAACACAATAGCAACTAATTCAAGATTATGGGTAGGGTAGTTATTTTCATGAGGTTTCAACTGTCTAGAGACATAGGCTATGACCTTACCTCTCTACATCAACACACAACCCAAACCAACTCTATAGACATCACAATACTCCACAAAACCATCTTTACCATCAGGTAATGCTAACACTAGGTCTGAAGTGAGTCGAGTCTTCAACTCCTGAAAACTCTTCTCATAGGAATATGACTACTAGAACTTGACTTTATTTTGGGTCAATCTAGACATAGGAGACACAACAAAAAAAATCCTCAATAAAATGTCTGTAATAACTAGCTAGACCTACAAAACTCCTAATATCTGATAGAGAGATAGGTGTAGGCTAATTTCTTACGGATTTTGTCTTTT
>NW_025831994.1:0-1605 GCF_002878395.1 Capsicum annuum | reverse complement strand
GCCTTAAATTGATTTGCTGGAGATGGTCATTTATTTTTCTTTCTTTGCTGTCCTGTTAAACTACTATAACAATATCCTTCCTTCAATCTGCTAAAATAGTTCCATGCTTGAAAACGAATTACTGTATTATTTATTTCAATTGTGTAACTGAGACAAACATGCATATTATTTTTTGGCTAACATAGTCAAGTATATCCACAACACAGGATGAGAAAGAATGCTTCCTTCATTGCTTGTTGAGCTAGCTAGATAGAAGACTAGAGGAAAAGATAGTCTGCTTCATTATAGCATATATTACTGGTGAGAGCACTCTATGGGCAGAGTTATGTCATCAATGGTCTAAATTGTTAAGCAGTAGTAGGCTATTTATAGCCTTCTATAGTTTTGTATTTCTCTATTTGGTGATTAATGGAAATGTCAGTTATGAAATGTATACATCTTCAAATGCCTAATTGCTTTTGACCTGTGGAGTTAATGTTTTTCTTTTCTTTGTAAACAAATATTGGCTTAGTTCATACAATGTAAGACTGAAGAGTAGCCCCTCCAATTGATGAAACTTCATCGAAGTGTGATATGATCCAGGAAAAGTTTTTGATTTAGGTATACGAGTTTTATAAAACTAAATTGGAAGTTTAACCTTAATCATGTATCCTTTTGGTTCGTGTTTGAATCTCAGGCTGTGTTTGCTGCTGGTTTAATAGAATCTCTACGCAAGTTGGTTGAAATGGAAACAATGGGTATTGCTGCTGTTGCAATTGCAAATGCTATTGATGGTACTGCAGATGATGAACAGATAAGAGTATGTAATGTCTTTTCGCGGATAAATCATCTCTGATATTTTTGACTGAACTTTCAGTGTTTTCTTTGTGCTTTTGATTTTAGGTCCTTGGTGAAATGCTGCATAGATGTTTTGTGTAATTATGTTGGCCCATATAAAATGTGGGCTGACATTGGTCTCAAAGGAATAGAGAAAATATTGAAGTTTGGGGAAGCAAAGAAGGCAAATAATGGTGGCAATAATGTTTATGCTCAGAAGATCAAAGAGGATGGAAAGTTGGAAAATTTTAGGACACCCATACGTAAGTCACAAGCTAAGGCAATAATGATGACATATTGGCCATCAGTGCAGGGGCCATCAATGTCCGATGATAGTATGATTCTGTTAGCACCCACACACCCTCTGATACGTTAGATGAGATGTTTGCGGATTACTCGCCTTGATCTGTTAGATGAGCTGTTTGGGGATCCGTTTACATAACTAACTCAGCTAGATAGTCTTTAAACTATGTGATCAAGCATAATGTGTTATAGGCTTAAGAGTTTATTTATTTGTATTCCCTTATGACTACTCTTAAAAATGGGTGAATATTCGAGGCATCTTATCCTCTTTCCATTTCTTTGTTGTTCTTTCCTGGTCTTGCTTTGGATATTAAATTTTGGTCTAGTGGAGAAAGTGGTCCCGGTAAAACTGAAACTACTAATATGCGTATGTATTATCTTGCACATCTTGGTCGAAGGACCAACTCTAGAACAATATGTTCTAGAAGTAAGATGACTTTTCTCTTTAATTTATGTCCACCATTAGCAGTTTCTGCCGAAATTAGC
>NW_025831993.1:0-1203 GCF_002878395.1 Capsicum annuum | reverse complement strand
TGGAATCATCAGTTTTCTTGTCTAGTTAATGCAACCCGTGACTTCTTCTTGTTGTAATCTTGTTGCTTTTCGTTTTTATTGTGGTTAATATAGTTTGGGTTGTTGGTTGCAATAGGTGTTAAACACTTTATTATCTTGTGTTGTTGTTGTTGTTCTTGAATCCGAGAGTGGTCACCAAAGAGGTACGATCCTCGATTTCTTGAACTTGTGGACTGATTTTGGTGTGTGTTTTGTGTCTTCATTGGTCATTCTCGTATCATTCAATGCATTTTTCAAGGCATCAAATTTATTATGTTCAAAGCGTAATATAGTAAAATTGCCCTTATTATTATTGTTTCTTAACATATATGCCAAGTCAATAGTGGAAATGTATTACTGGACTAAGAGAGTATTTCCCGTGACATATATAAGTGTTAAGACCCTAAGATTAAATCTCATTCTAGTGCTTTCTCCATATCTTTAGTTTAAAACATTATAGATTCAAGTTTTGATAAATAAATGGGTTGAAACGGAGTGTGTACTAGATTTAGAAAGCAAAATTGAACTCTGCCTGCAATTTCTTGTCGTGCAAGTAAAGCAAATTTATCAAGTTCTGATAAATATACATATATTTAAAAGACTTCTCATGTTTATTCATATAGAAGAAGACGCACACGCTTCCTCATGCTTATGTGGATTATAATTAGTTTATATTTTTATAATATGGTTAACATGTGTATAATTATTTCTATCAATGATAACGATATATGAAATTATTTAAGAGTAAACTTTATCCTTCAATTCTTTGAATTTTACCCATCTTCTAGATTTGATCATGACACCTACTTTGACAAATAATTGCATATTCGAATAGTTAGATTATCTGTTATAACTAGGGGTGTCAAGTGGGCCGCTTGACACCCTGACCCGGCCCGACCCAGCCTGACTACCTAATCCGGCTCGGTTTGATCCGGTACGGTAAGCCCTAGGGCTTTAGGATTCTGGGTCCCGGACCGATTATTTTGTTAAAATGGGCCCGGTTAAACCGGCCCGAATTAAGCCCGGTCCAAGCCCGCCGATTAATCTGCCCGGCCCGGGCCAAAAAAAAAAAAAAATTTGGATTTTGGGCCAAACTAGCCGTTGGCCCAACGGCTATATAGCCGTTTTTGGGTCCAAACGACTAGTTTGGGCCCATTTATTAAAAAAAAAAAAAAACTTTAAAAA
>NW_025831992.1:0-1870 GCF_002878395.1 Capsicum annuum | reverse complement strand
GCTGGTGGTTGTTCTGGGTTTCAATACGAATTCTCTCTGGATGATAAGACCAATTCGGATGACAGGTTTGATGTCTTCTACTTGAATTTTTCAGCCTGTACAATTTCTAGAATTGTACGGTCCTTCCTTTAGTATTAGAGAGCTCTATTTGTTTTTCCTGAACTGTGTAAAAAGGAATTTTTGGGTTTTGGAATGAATTCCGCCAAATAAGGTTGAGACAACAATGTTTCCACTATGAATTTATTACATGTTAATAGACTGAGTATCTGCCTATAATCGATTAAGCTTTCATCTTGTTTGTGCTATGGAAAATGTTATTGCATGAACAAAAATGATCATTTAAGGTTGTTGAAGTATAACATTTTCATTTTTAGTTGGATAAAAGAACAGAAAGCTGCACTTATCGTTCTTTATCCATGCATCAAAGTGAATCTTGTGAATTTGTAGACTAATCTCCAATATTCAGTGTGCTAGCCTTATTTGTTTGCACTTAATGGAGGTCTGAATCTGAATAGTTCAGATTTCAGGCCATTAAGTGCATTTGTTTTCTATTAAGATTTTATCTCTTAATAGGTCTTTATCTCTTAATAGGTCTTAATTATTCAGATTTGAAAACAAGTCTTAATATTATTAAGAGGTATTCTTGTGTTAGAATAATATTCACCGGCACTCCCTCCACAATCACCAGTCACCACCTCTCTCACTACCATCATTGTCAACCACCACCCACCACCATCAACCGCCACCACCAACCACTTCCACCATCACAGTCACCATTGACAATCAGTATCGCTATCAACCACTATTGTCAGCCGCTATCAAACCTATCACCTCTATTATTCTAATTATATCCACCGCTATCGCCACCCCAACGCTAATAGCAATTTCAGCGTCACCACCATCATCAACCACTGCCGACCAATCCTACTACCAACAAACTCGTCTATCACAACTAGCACCACTGCTAACTATCACTAATACATCATCAACCTCCACACATTCTTTGGCCACCACCACCATCATTGTCATCGGTATCGCCACCTCTACCACCACTTCAACCACTACCATCACTACAATCTGTCTCTACTAACAACCATCTACACTATCACAAACTAATAGCGTCTTGAACTACCACCAACACATCATCAAACATCATGAATTCATTTTTCAGCCACCGCAATCTGTACCTCCAAAACTACTATCAACCAACTTCACATTACAATCACCACAACCACTACCAATTGCCACCGTCGTAACAGTCCCTACAATACCAACCATCTCTTTCATCACAACTATCATTCTATCAATACCAACATTACTAGTCACTACCATCAATCGTTACCACCACCACTACAGTACAAGCTATCTCCACTATCACTAGCAAGCATAATTTTTTTTACAATCAAATAATAATTTTGTTATATTAATTCAAATATTTTCTTAATATATAATTAGTTTTTTTATTTGAATTATATTTTTTATTATATATACAAATAAATAAATTTTACGTATTTAGATGTTGAAAAACAAACAGTCTTAATCATTTAATTTTCAGATCTAGAGACAGTATCTTAATCATTCAGATGTGCATTATGATTCAGACGTCTATTATGATTCAGACGTCTGAATCATTATAAAAACAAATGCAGCCTAAGAGTTCATGACTTGTAAAGCATATGGCTTTACACTACATATAGAGCTTTTTCTTAAAGGGGATCATGGACTACTACTCTCCTCAACCCCCAGGCCTACGCCCTAAAATGGAAAGGAAACCACAGAAGACAAGAAAAGATGGATTCCAATAAGGAAATCGATCAAAAGACATAAAGGGACCTGGGAAATCAACAGAATTGATTAAAATGACGGATGA
>NW_025831991.1:0-3011 GCF_002878395.1 Capsicum annuum | reverse complement strand
TAAGACTTTGACCTACCATTGTGTAGATTATTGAATAATATTTCCAACGATAAATAGATCATCGAAAACGGAAACTCGAGCGATGAGTTACGACCATTCCGATCGAATTGTGAATAGTAAAATGTGTAGGGAAAAAAGTACTGAGGCCTGGTGTATTTTTTCTTGAAATTTAAACGATAATAACTCCTTATACATAATGATTTGGATGATCTATTATATATCCATGGAAAGATCTGCGAGTCCTCTTTCCAATGAAATTAGTTTCATCCAATTTGTCTATCGGAGCAAAAAGTTATGGTCGATATACTTCAGCCTATCAAAAGTAAATTTTTGGGTCAACTTCAAACGATCATAACTCGTCGTACACAATGATCTGGGTGAGATACTCTATATCAATGGAAAGATATGGGAGTCCTCTTTCGAATGAAATTAGTTTAATCCAGTTTGGATATCAGAGTAAAACGTTATGATTGATCTACTTCAGACTATCAAAACAGTTTACCAGAGGATAGATTCGAGAATTATTTGATTTTTAGGGGCATTTTGGTCATTCCCCCTCTCTCAAGTTCCTAGTTCAAGAACTTCAAGTGCAAAGTTCACCATTAACTCTCCAAATTTATTAAAGATTCCAAATTCCTAGTTCAAGAACTCTAAGAACCATCATTCTAAGGCACGATTAACATCTCAAAAATGAGTATCGATCTACAGTTCATCATTCAAGGTATGTGGAGTTTTTCAACAAGAACTCTCTTTCGTTCTTGTGCCTAAAAGTAATTTTCTTTATAAAGGAATGATTTTTATTTGATTTTTATGAATTTGAAGCATGAACCCATATCTTATGATGATTATTATGAAATCTTGATATTTAAGATTTTGAAAGATGAATTTACATGTGTGGACATATAAAGCATGAATCTTGAACGATATTTATCATAATTTTGATATTTGGGTTGTGAATCCCCATTGGAAATTATGTTTTTTTGAGAAAATGTGTGTTATAAGCACGTTGATGTTAAATATTTTAGATATTTTGAATGATTTGACCTTTTGGTCATGAATTAGTTATTTTGAACTCGAGTGTGAAAGTAATCCACATTTTTATTAATTATGATAAAGGGATAGAAAATTGGCTCCCGATGAAAATGGTTGAAGTGTTCATTGTGGATTTTCTTTAATGTGAGCTTGACGCTGATTTAAATTTCTAAGCTAAGTTCGGGAGTAATCTTTAGCACCGAGTAAAAGGTATAAAGTGACCTTACTTCCCTAGAACTACGTGCCCCCATAGGATGTGAGCCTGAGGCTAATTTACATAGTGATCACTAGTGTTTTTGAATTGATACTAATAGTCCTACTCCGATGGCAAGGATAGGATGGCTCTCCCCAACGTGGGTTGTACGTTGGACTCCATGTAGCTCACATAGTTTATGTTGGTTATAGGATCTCCCAATGTGTGTGTGTGTACTCTTCTATTTGAGATGAAAACATATTTGCTTAAAAGGCTGAGTTTGAGAAAGTCATTATTCTTAAAAGATTTAAGGAATATATTAATTTGATTGTTTTGATGATTTGAAATTGAGATGAAAGTGAATTGAGAATGTATAGTAATGACTCACTTTTTTTAGTTTACATGTATTATTCATCCATGATTTTGATGATTTAATTTGAGCTAAGTGAGTCATCTATATCAGCATGCATAATTTTATAAACTGTGATGATATTAAGATATTATTTTATATATGCATTGCACCCTCATATGCTCGTTATTTTTCCATGGTTCTGACCCATATATTCGTATGTGGGCTACATTTTCTCGAAATATAGGTACAAGGTATAGTTTTACCTTTAGATCCAGTCAGTTCATGGTATCCAGTCAGCAGGTGATGAGTCCTTTTGATTCAAGGGCTTGGGTTAGTTATGCTGAGTTTATAGTGTTGTATTTTCTTTATTCAGTCATATTGAGTTGGGGTAGTCAGGAGTCATGACCCGTCTACCTACAGTCAGTACTAGTAGAGGCTTCATAGACAGTTAGTAGAAGTTGATGCATTTTCTTTCAATTTTGGTTGTAAAGGCAGAATTGTAATCCTCTAAAATTCTATTTTTGTATCGATCAAATTCAGAAAAGAGTTAATTTCTCCTGATTTGTACGGATTTGTATTTTTATTCAGTTGCTTATGAGTTACGCCAGTAGAAGGGTTAGCTTGGGGTCACTTGTGACCTTAAGCACCGTGTGACGTCTCAGGACCCGATTTCGGAGCATTACAAACTTGGTATCAGAGCACAGAGTTCAAGTGTCCTAGGGTGTCTATGAATTCATGTCTAGTAGATTCTTGCGGAACGGTAGGAAGATGTTTGTACTTTTCTTTGAGAGGCTACAGGGAATTTAGGAAATGTTTCTCTTCTTTCAAGTGTAAGATCGTGCTATAAAAAGGTTCTCTTCTCTTCGATGGGCTAGCATTTGTTGGGGATTGTTTTATAGTTTCTAAGTAGAAATTTCATGCGAAAACTTTTAAGTTATATTGTGTGCTAAAAGTTAAGTTTGAATGATTGTTGATCGTGAAGGTGACTGTGACGATTTCTCGATTAATGGTATTAGTTGTTAGGAAGTGATCTAGTAGGCTTGAATAGTGGATATAGGAGCCTAAGTTTGGTTGATTCGTGATTAAGTTTGATGTTGTGTTTATGATGAAAAATTTCACCCAAGATATTATGGGACTGCTTTAATTTCGAGGATTAGTGTATGACTGTAATGGTTAAGCTTCTTAGATGTGATTTTGATTCTTATGGTTTAGAAATATAAGTTTACAAGCGTGATTTTAATAAGCGATGACAGAGGTAGTGTGGTCCTTTTAGGATGAGAAAAATTTGAGTTGAACGTTAGACTCTAAGATTGAAATTCTGAAGTTGAGCTGAAAGCGTTGAAGCTCTAGATGGTGTATGCTTATTTTGAGCTAAGTGGTAATGTGAAGTAAGATTGAGATTAAGCTTTCATGTATATTGTGGTTAGTTGAAGT
>NW_025831990.1:0-2549 GCF_002878395.1 Capsicum annuum | reverse complement strand
ATATATTTATGGCTAAAGTAGAAGTCAGTGTTCGTTATTTTTGTAACCAATATATGTATATCAATTACGAAACTTTGCATATATTTTTTTATTAAAATAATTGTCAATATTAACTGATTTCTACCTCAATTTAATCTAATTAATTTGATAACAATAAAATTATTATTAATATTATATATTTATTTACCATAAATCTGCCCTAATTTTATAGCTTGATTGTAGTTAATTAATCTACAATTACATAAAGGGCTCAAATGCAAAAACAATTGATATTAATTACCTTTATAATTTCGGCAATTCAATCCCATGAATTTCTCATGTTATTTATAGATTGATTATACTAAATTGATATCAATTACCTTTTTAATTTTGGGAAGAATTTTTAAAAGGTAACGATTATTTTTTTTCCTAATTACTGATTTATTTCTCAAAAAATTATTATAAATTTATAATTTGATTATAGTCAATTGATTATTTAATTATCTTTATAATTTGCTAAAAGCTCAAATAAGGTAACAATTATTTTTTTCTATATTTCGGATTTTCTTATATTCAATCTTTTATTATTTTACTAGAATAGTTCAAATTTAATTGTTTTGAGGGATGACAAATTTTTGTCTCTAAATCTTTTTTAATACATAAGAAATGCTAAAGGCATACAATAATCTCCTTTTTTTTTATAATCCAAACTTACCATTTATAAATTATTTCATTTGAATTAATAATATCATAGTAGCTTGCACAAAATCAATTAATTAAATATATGCATTTTTATATAAAAAATGATGTACGATATCATTGTAATAAAATTACACAATCAACTAATTAATTTCAATTAATTAGAATCAATTTTATGATCCTAATATATAGACTCAAGTTCCTTAAATTTAATGTCGTAAATTTTAAAATATATTTATGGCTAAAGTGGTAGTCAGTGTTCGTTGTTTTTTTTACCAATATATGTATATCAATTATGAAACTTTGCATATATTTTTTGTTAAAATAATTGTTAATATTAACTGATTTCTATCTCAATTTGATCTAATTAATTTTATAAAAATAAAATTATTACTAATATTATATATTTATTTACCATAAATCTATCCTAATTTTATAGCTTGATTATATTTAATTAATCTACAATTACATAAAGGACTCTAATATGGAAACAATTGATATTAATTACTTTTATAATTTCAAAAATTTATTCCCAAGAATTTCACATATTCTTATAGTTTGGTTATATCAAATTTATATTAATTACCTTTATAATTTTGTGAAGAATTTTAAAAAGGTAATGATTATTTCTTTTCCTAATTACTGATTTATTTCTCACAAATTTCTTATCAATTTATAATTTGATTATTTAATTATCTTTACAATTTTCTAAAAACTCAAATAATGTGACAATTATTTCTTTTTTTAATTACGGATTTTCTTAAATTCAATCTTTCATTGTTTCACTAAAATATTTCAAATTTAATTGTTTTGAGGGATGACATTTGTTTATCTATAAATCTTTTTAATACATAAGAAATACTAAAGTCATACAATAATCTCCTTTATTTTTATTATCCAAACTTATCATTTAAAAATCATTTCATTTGAATTAATAAAATCATAGTAGATGGCACAAAATCAATAAATTAATTATATGTATTTTTATTAAATAAAAGATGTACGAAATTATTATAATAAAACTATACAATTAACTAATTAATTTCAATTAATTAGAATCAATTTTCTGATCATAATATATAGACTCAAGTTCCTTAAATTTAATGTTGTATATAAATTTTAAAATATATTTATAGCTAAAGTATTAGTCAACGTTTGTTGTTTTTTTACCAATATATGCATATCAATTATGAATCTTTCCATATATTTTTTTATTAAAGTAATTGTCAATATTAACTAATTTCTAGTTCAATTTAATCTAATTATTTTGATAGCAATAAAATTATTATTAATATTATATATTTATTTACCATAAATCTGTCCTAATTTTATAGCTTGGTTATATTAAATTAATCTACATTTGTATAAAGGGCTCAAATACGAAAATAATTGATATTAATTACCTTTATAATTTTGGAAATTCAATCCCATGAATTTATCATGTTTTTATTGATTGATTACATTAAATTGATATAAATTACCTTTTTAATTTTGGAAATAATTTTAAAAAGGTAACAATTAATTATTTTCCTAATTACTAATTTATTTTTCAAATATTTCTTATAAATTTATAATTTAATTATAGTCAATTGATTATTATTATCTTTATAATTTGCTAAAAACTCAAATAAGGTAACAATTATTTTTTTCCTAATTACGGATTTTTTTATATTCATTCATTTATTTGTTTACAAAAATAGGTCAAACTTAATTATTTTGAGGGATGACACCTTTTTTAAATATTTTTTATTCGGAATGATTTCAATATTTTTGATATAAATTGATCAGTTACAATTTATTATTTGGTTATTCTCTTAAATAATTTTTTCTTGTAATATTTCTTTTCGTCAATTGTAATGAAATCATTCATA
>NW_025831989.1:0-1424 GCF_002878395.1 Capsicum annuum | reverse complement strand
TGTTAAGTGGTGTTAAAGGGGTATTTAGGAAAAGTTTTAGAATTTTTGAAAGGGGTTCGGGGCTATTTTGGTACCCCGAGGCAGTGAGGTTCCGCAATAGTAGCGTGCCACACCATTTAGCTTCTTCCATAAGAGCGTGCCACTCTGGCTATCTTCTATAATAGTGGTGTGCCAGCTGCTATGTTAAATTCATCTAGTTTTTATTTTTTTTCACTTGGGGTGACGGGTTTTTTTGTTTTTTACCCCTTACATGACTTTAAAACACTTAGATGACCATTTTACCTTCAGTTATCAACATCAAAACCTTACTTTTCCTCTTTAACTCTCAAATCAAGAAAGTTCAATGGTTTATAAGGAATTCACCCTTTAGGATCTAAACTTCGGATTCTCTTTAATTTCTTCTATTTTTTAGGCATGTTTCTCTTTTGTTAACTTAAACTTATATTGTGGCATTAATTTATTGAATATTCATGTGGTTTGAATTGATGGGCTTGAAATTGGGTTGAGCATTATTGATTGGTATTACTAGAATTATTTTTCCAATATTTTAAATGTCTTATCATGCTTTAAATTGATGATTTTGGGACTAAATTGGTGTATGATTATAATTGTTGGAATGGGGGACATGATTTCCCCAAATTGATGAAATTTTAGTTTGGTAATGGTCATAACCTCAACCTACTTTACAATCTTGGTTTTAAATATGAGTATTCACATAGTTTAACTTGTCCTTTAAAAATATTGCATCGCATTAAAGGATTAATGGTTAACAATGATTTGGGAATGCCCTTGGTGGCTATAATTTTAGATTTTAAATGAAAATTGGGAGTATAATGGTTAAATGGACTGGTTTGGCATATTTGAATTAGCTTGCAAGCATGTTGGTAAGATGATATCAAGTTGGTAAATGTCTTAATAAACGACTCCCTGGTTAATGGTTGGTTTATGTGTAAATTATTTTAATTTGGGATTAAAAGAAATTGTGTAGCTCACTATGAAGGTGTAGTGTCGGAGGAGCAACACTGGAAATCACGTTTACCAACGTGTAAGGTCTATATGACCTTGTCTCTTGATACATATTATATTTTGGATGGATATCGCCTTAGTGTCTTTAGAATTTCCTCAATATAGCCCGAGGTGCCTTTAGGACAGAGCGAGCTACACAGTTCAGAACTAAATCTTTAAACAATCATGTTTCATGACCCTTGTCTCTATCCCAGCATCCTATATATATGTATAAGTGTCGTGCATTGCATTATTTTAATCCTTTTCCTCGAGTTACATACCAGTGCTCGCCCTATTAATCATCCTCGAACGCTGCATCATTTCATGATGTAGATTCGTAGGACTTTTCTGTTGCTCTTGTGCATTGTTAGGTGGTTTGGTACGTCTGTTGGTCTATTGTGAAGTGGTGAGCCTCCATT
>NW_025831988.1:0-2163 GCF_002878395.1 Capsicum annuum | reverse complement strand
TTAAGATACCATAAAATTCTTTTCATTGCCATCCAATGAGTTTTGTTAGGATTACTCGTGTACCGACTTAATTTGCTAGTTGCACATTCTATGTCTGGTCGTGTATAGTTCATTATATATATTAAACATCCCAATACTCTTACGTACTCCAATTGTGAGTCACTTTCACTTTCATTCTTTCAAAGTGCAAAGTTCACATCCAATGGAGTCTTGGCAATACCGAATTCCATATCCTTGAACTTGTCAAGTACTTTTTTGATATAATGAGACTGTGACAATGCTAACCCTTGTGGATTTCAATAGATTCTTATACCTAAGATCATATCTGCAACTCCAAGGTCTTTTATATCAAACTTTCTCTCGAGCATTCGTTTGGTTGCATTTATGTCACAAATATCTCTGCTGATGATCAACATATCATCCACATATAAACAAACAATGATTGATTTGGTGTGTCTTTAATATATACATCTTTGTCACATTTATTTATCTTGAATCCATTTCCCAACATGGTTTGGTCAAACTTTGCATGCCATTGCTTAGGTGCTTGATTTAGTCCATAAAGTGACTTAACAAGTTTACACACCTTATTTTTTTTTCCTGGAACCACAAAACCCTCAGGTTGTTCCATGTATATTTCTTCCACCAAATCTCCATTTAGGAATGCAGTTTTTACATCCATTTGATGGATTTGAAGATCATATACTGCTGTAGTATTCGAATTGAGGTTATCCTTGTTACTGGCGAGTGTATCAAAGTAATCAAGGCCTTCCTTCTGGTTGAAGCCTTTTACTACAAGTCTTGACTTGTATTTGTCAATAGTACCATCCGCCTTTATTTTCCTTTTGAAGATCCATTTAGAACCTAACGGTTTATTTTTGAGAGAAAGGTCAACCAATTCCTATGTATGGTTGCTTAAGATTGAATCTATATCACTATTGACTGCCTTTTTCGAAAAGGATGAGTTTGACGACGACATCACTTCTTTAAATATTTGAGGCTCATTTTCTAAGAGAAATATTACAAAATTTGATCCAAACGAAGTTGACGTTGTTTGATGTGTACTACTTCTTGGATTTTCTTCATTATGTACTTTCTCACTTGGTTCATCTCGAGGTCATTTAGATCCTCCACTAGACTGTTCATATCTAATTTTATACGGGTAAATGTTTTCAAGGAATTCAGCATTGTCTGATTCAATTACCGTATTTTCATTAATATCCGGATGTTCAGATTTGTGATCTAAAAATCGACATGTTTTACTACTTTTAGCATATCCTATGAACACACATTCCACCATTTTAGGTCCTATCTTAATCCTTTTAGGTATAGAAACTTGAACCCTTGCTAGACACCCCCACACATTAAAATATTTCAAGTTGAATTTTCTTTCTTTTCACTTTTTAAAAGGAATTGATTGTGTCTTACTAAGGGGGAACTCTATTGAGTATACAGTTAGCCGTAAGGATAGCCTTCCCCACAAGTTTTGCGGTAAACCAGAACTTATAAGCAAGACATTCATCATTTCCTTCAAAGTTTGGTTTTTTCTTTCCATAATTCTATCAGATTGAGGTGACTATGTGGCCGTAGTTTGATGGATTATTCTATTCTCTACACATATTTGTGTAAAGGGAGATTCATATTCTTCGCCCCTATCACTTCTTATTATTTTGATCTTTTTGTCTAATTGATTTTCAACTTCAGTTTTATATTGCCTAAATGCATCTATTACTTCATCCTTACTATTTAGCAAGTAGACATAACAATATCTAGTGCAATCGTCAATAAAAGTTATGAAATACTTTTTCCCACCACGTGATGATGTTGACTTCAGATTACTAATGTTGGTTTGTATTAAGTCTAAGTGATTGGAATTCCTTTCAACAGACTTATAAGGATGCTTTGCATACTTTGATTCCACACACGTTTGACACTTTGATTTATTACACTCAAAGTTTGGCAAAACTTCTAAGTTAATCAGTTTTTGTAGCGTTTTGTAATTAACATGGCCTAAATGTTCATGCTAAATCATAAGACTCAAGCAAATAAGAAGAATTCAAACTTTTATTTATTTCAACAGTTATTATATTCATCTTATAAAGGCCTTCGGTCAAATAGCCTTTTCCTACATACATTTCTTTTTTGCTAATTATAATTTTTCCA
>NW_025831987.1:0-2005 GCF_002878395.1 Capsicum annuum | reverse complement strand
GTAAAATACTATGTACTTCTTTCGTGAATTGAGCTTATCACTAATGACTTTTGTGTGAGAAATTGTCGACAGCATCTGAAAGGATGAAAATCTCAAATCAAAACCACAGGTGTGAATGACTCCAAAAAGAATACAGCACAACGTGGAACTCTTTCTCAGCAGCAAAACGGGACATAGTCTGGAGAGGGATGTCAAACTCTCTAGACGCGAGCTAAATGATGATCACCACCACCATCTAACCATGCCTCTATTAGAAGGCATATGGATATTTTGGGATATTCTGGTCTCAGCTTTACCTCTGGGATGTTTTCTTAACTCATATCGAGGGGAACTTTCTCTTCCTTTCAAATTTGGGTGGCAATGCTCTTAGAGTTTTGAAAATTATGTCCGAGTAAGTTCTTGCCTATGGATGTGAAGAGATCCACATTCATAGTTAAGAGGTTACAAGCCTTTTTTCTGCAACTCGATTGACTGGTCACCCATCTTGAGCCAAAGGTCGTCTGAAATAAAAGACTATCTTTTCTACCGGTTGATTCGAACTACAAGCAGTCTGATTCCCTGAGTCTTGGAGATATGTAGGCAGGGATCTATGTAGAAAACTTGACGGCATACCAACCTCCCCCCTAATCCCTTTATCCCCTAGTTTCTCGGTTTTATCAAAAACTCTAAAATCGAGATAACTTGTGAATCTCTTGAAAATCATGCTCAAAATCAAGCTTTATGAACTTCAAGTGGCCTGAATTCTCATGAAACCTGAGATATATAGGAAAACTGATATCGAAGTTTGGTCATAACTTTATGAAACTCGTGCGAAAAACCAGCGTATTTCAGATTCAAATCTATGGTCGGACAAAAAATTAGGAATGTCAACCTCCCTTTGCCCAGGGTTACTTGCATCCACCCTTCCCAAAGGGAGGGGGCAGTTGTTGACACCTAATTTTTGCTCTCCACAACTACGTTTAATCTCGGGTTTCTTCGATTTTCGAATAAAATCACAACAATTATTTTTTCCAAATAAACGCATTTTAAAATATGCATTTGCGTTAAATTTTTCATTTAAGTGATAATTATATATTTTCGTATTTGAATAGACGTGATTGTATAAATGATGTCATTTAAATGAACATTTTTCATCAAAATTGGACTTTAAATCAAGGATTATTTGAAAAATAAATATAAATAATTAAATCTTGATTTAAATATAATTTACTCTTACAAATAATCTATTTGGAGAAATACTTGTTTGGTTTTATTAAATCAAGAAGTTCGGTCTTGAACAAGGTGTCAATTCGTATCAAATTTTGATTTGATTTAGTCAATTTATTGAATTTGGCTCTAATTGAAATCAAATTGGCCCCAATTGAAATGAAATTGACCAACTAGTATTCAATTTGGCTATAATTTAAATTCAGTTGCCTAAATTAAAACCCAAATATCCTAATTCCAGCCCAATCCTTAAAATTACCTCCTAAATCTACCCAAACCAACCCCTTAACAACTTCAACCCAACACCCCAGCCCACCTTCAAAATACCTTGACCCGGCCCACTCGCCATCCATTAACTCCTTCAAGCCAAACATACGTACAACTCTCACCAACAAACATACGTACAACTCTCACCAACAAACATACGTACCAACTCTAGCAACATCGCGACCCAGAATCCGAAAATCCTCAACCAAATCGACCCAACCTGCCCCAACTCATTTTTTTCTCCTCTTCATCATCATGCGCTTCCCCCACACGTTCTGGTACGAAGAGGGATGCGGGCCTTCTAGATAACAAGCTAGGTGGCATCCCCCAATAGCTAGCTCCGTAAATTTAGGGATTATTGGTACAATTTCGTACGTACGCAGCTGATTTCTATGGTTTGAGGTAATATCCTTTTCTCCCCAATTCTGATTGGTCCACAATTTGGATTTATCCAAAAAAAGTTCCAAAATCCATATGAGTTGTTGGTGAATAACGTTATCTAGAGTTCAAATTTCAAATTTCTTTGGAAAAT
>NW_025831986.1:0-2519 GCF_002878395.1 Capsicum annuum | reverse complement strand
TGGGGTGGGGGGCACCATTTGACAGAAATGATGATATGGGGGGACTGCAGAGGGTTAGGGTAGTTGTTTAGGTGGTTGTATTCCACAGCAAAAGCATACGCCTTTTGGAAGGAGGGAGAGAAGTTGGAATTGGTAAAGATGTTACTATTCCTGCAGCTCCAGATCTCCCATAGGCAGAAAACAAAGAGTGAATCTAGATAGATACAACTGTCAAAAGGCCTATGTTGCACCTAATTCCTGGCATTGTCCAGCATGTTGTTTTCATTAATGTTGTCCAGGTTGGGGAAGTTTCAACCCAGCTTGTTGAAGACTTTTGTCCATAGCTGTTGTACTTTTGGATATTTCCAAAAGATATGGGGTACATCTTCAAGGGTGTTACTGCAGTAGTAGCAGTTGGGAAGGATAAAGATGCCTCTTTTGGCCAGAATAGAGTTACAGGAAAGTCTATTATGGTTAAGCAGCCAGAGGAAATATTTCATCTTGTTGGGGATACTCAGATTCCAAAGCCAAGAGAAGTTTTTCTGGCTTGCAGGAGGGTGGGATTTTGAATTGATGAGCTTGTACGCAGTGCTGCTCTTAAACTGGCCACTACCAGTCAGGCTCTAGATTAGATAATCCATAGTGCTCTTAATGGTGTGGAAGAAGCTGGAATGGATTGTATGGATGATGTTTAGGGGAAACTCGTAAGGAAGGGTTGAGAAATCCCAAATGTCATTTCTCCAGAACTTAAAAATAGTGGCCAGGTGAAGATTTCTCGCAGGAGGTCCTTGGATAATGTTGTTTAGGGAATTAATGTTGGAAAGCCATTTGTCAGTCCAGAAACTAGCCTATTCCCCTTTATGAATGATCCACAAGGAGGCTTCTCTACAGACAACATTTCCCTTGATGATATATTTCCAAGTTCTGGAAGCTCTCTGGTGGTTGGTGGTCAAATTATATTTATTAAGAAGGAGTTTTGACCAGATTGATTTGGGGTTCTTGGTGAGTCTCCAAGCTAGGGCACAATGCATAGTGTCATTTTTAGTACTAGCTTTTTGGATACCCAAACCACCCAGATGCTTAGGTTGAGTAACAACACTCCACCTAATCATATGCAACTTCATTTTCTCATCAGTGGTGCCCCAAATAAAGTCCCTTTTGGATTTTGTCAATCCGATTGGTGATTATTTGGGGAAGCTGGATGTATTGTATTATATGGGCAGGGATGATATTAAGGGAGGCTCTAGTGAGGGTTGTTCTGCCTGCTTGGTTTAGAAATTGAGTTTTCCAACCAGCACGCTTGGCTTTCATGTTGTCAATTATGAATTGGAAGTCCCCATTGGTAGGAGCTTTGTGAAAGATAGGAAAGCCTAGGTATTTCCCAAAATTATCCTTGTGGGGAATGTTAAGGATGGAGGCCAAGTAGTTACAAGTATGAGTAGAACAATTTTTGGAGAAGAGAACTTTGGATTTCCTCATATTGATTCTCTGACCAGAGTAAGAACTAAAGGAGTCAAGGGTTTGCTTGATGATTTCACAGTTCTCTTTGTTTGCTTTGGCAAAAAGGGTTAGATCATCGGCAAAGAAGAGGTGAGAGAGCTTAGGACCCTTTCTACTGATGGAGATGGAGGACCACTTTATGGCAATTGGTGGTGTCTTTTTATTAAATATTTCTATTTTTTCTCTTATTATTTTTGTTAGAATCATTTTTACTTGTGTGCTTGTAATTGGTCTCTTATTACTATCTAATAGATTACCTTTTAATTAGAACTCAATTTTAAATTAACAATCACTTTAGATCAAAAAAATTATTTTCAAAATAACTTTAATACAAAATTAAAGTTTGTAATAATTTTAACAAGAACATTTATAGTTCCTTTAATATTATTTAATTGTTCAATTCTTAAAAATTATGTAATAAATAGGGCAACTTGATAGATAGTAAATAACATATTATTTTTATTATTTATTAGTGGACATGAAAAAGTTAAATCAATACTTAAAAGAGGATGGATAGACTATTCTTTTACGCTGAGCATAAAAAATAAACATGACAAGTAAAGCGACCGAACGAAATAATTTATTAATTTAATTATTATTTAATAACTTTATAGAGTACCGTTAAGTTAATTTGTGTAAAGACTCTAAATTAAGGTCATAACTATTCTTATATATATTTGAAGTCGATGAAATAAGTTGTTGTATAAGATTTTAAAAAAAAATGAAATATTACAAAAAGTTTTGCTACATGAAATTATGAATGAAACTAGACCTCAATAAATATTAAAATAAATTTGTTTCTATCTATAATCAAGAAATTACATATTCATAAATTCACAAAAATATCAATAGTCTATATTTATTATCTTCATTAACTTGTAATTATTAACACATTTTAAATTATGTTACTTCATAAAATATTGAATTACTTATGGCCGTTTGATATATTCTAATTCTTCGATAATAATTTCTTCCGCACAAATAAAATTCTAAATAAAAATATTTAATTATGTGATTAAGAACTTCATTAATTATAAAAT
>NW_025831985.1:0-1460 GCF_002878395.1 Capsicum annuum | reverse complement strand
TATATATATATATATATACATATATATATATATACATATATATATATTAGTTCACTTACTTATAAAGAGAAATAAGCAGGCAGCTCCTCGACATACCTGCTTGCGCTGCCTGCTTCAGTTGCTTCAATCGTACAAGTATTTTTTTATAGTAATTTGATTATATCACTGTTATAGGTCATTTAAGACATGTATGCTTCGTTGTTTCAATCATGATTTTATCATATCACGCGTAATTAATTTAAAAAAAAAAGATAAAGTAGAAATAAAATAATAAAATTAATTCTTGATGTTCTGTACTACCTTCTTCAGCTGCTTTAATCGTAAATTTACTATATCACCCCAAATTAATCACTATAAGTCATTTAAGTATTAATCTAATTAATCATTATAAGTTATCTAAATATAAAAAATTAATAATATTTAATAAAAATAATAAATTGAATTTAAAATAATAAATTAATTATTAACGTTTTATTTCTACTTGATGTCTTATATGAGACTTATTCAAATTTTTTTCACAAGTAATTTTTACAGTAATTTCATTATATCACTGTTATATGTTATTTAAGACATGTCTATTTCGTTGTTTCAATTGTGATTTTATCATATCACCCGTAATTAATTTTGAAAAGAAAAGATAAAATAAAGATAAAATATGAATTAACTCTTGATGTTTTGTCCTACCTTCTTCAGCTGCTTTAATCATAATTTTACTATATCACTCCTAATTAATTATTATAAGACATTTAAGTATTAAAAAATTAATAATATTTAATAAAAAGATAAAATGAATATAAAATATTAAATTAACTCTCGATGTTTTAAATTAATTAGATGTCGTATATAAGTCCCATTCAATTTTTTTTCACATGTATTTTTATAATAATTTTGTTTTATCACTTCTAATTAGTTATTATAAATTATTTAAAATATGTCTGCTTCATTGTTCCAATCGTGATTTTATTATATCACCCTAATTAATTTTCATGGTCATGTAAGCATTAAAAAATTAATAATATTTTATAAAAAAAGATAAAATACACACAAAATGATATGTCAACATAAAATATTTGTTTGACCATCAAAATTATATTAGTGCCACCTAAATTATGATGGGACAGAGGAAGACATAACTTATTGAAAAATTATGCTCAAACCTCTATAAGTGATTTATTGAAAAATTATGTTAAAAGCATTATAAATCACATATTTAACAATTTAAAAATATAAAATATATAAAATATTCTATTGACTCTCTAACTTATATCAGTGTCACTTAAATTGGAATAGAAGAAAAAGTATTATAAATTACAATAACTAAAAATCTAAATTATTTTGGCCATTGATTATCTAAATTATATTTTTTTCATATAAATTAAGACAAAAATTAATATATATATTGGCTCCTAATCAGCACGGGCCTTCAATGTCTCTCTCTCTCTCTCTCTCTCTCTCTCTAT
>NW_025831984.1:0-1830 GCF_002878395.1 Capsicum annuum | reverse complement strand
ACTTGTTAGAATTAGTTCATACTGATATTTGTGAAGTTGGAGAAATTTCAACTCGTGGAGAAAATAGATATTTTATCACTTTCATTGATGATTTTTTTACGTTTACATATGTTTAATTAATGAAAAATAAAAGTGATGCATTTCAGAATTTTAAACTTTTCTCCATAAAGTTGAAAATCAGTTTAATAGAAAATAAAAAGAGTAAGAAATGATAGAAGCCGTGAATATGAGTCACATGAGTTCAATTTTTTTGTTAGATCATTGGATATAATTCATGAAACTCCTCCTCCTTATTCTCCCGTATCTAACGGTGTAGTAGAAAAGAAGAATAGAACTTAGGTTGAGTTGATTAATTCCATGTTAATTGAGCCTTGTGCACCTTTAAATTTTTGGGGTTAAGCTCTTTTGAATACGTGTTATGTGTTGAATGGTGTGCCTCATAAAAAGACCAAACTACCACCTTTTTGAGTTATGGAAAAGCCATAAGACAAATTTGAGATATTTAAGAGTTTGGCATTGGTTAGCCTATGTAAGGTTAATGGATCCTAAAATCTCTAAGTTATGTAAAAAAATTATTACTTGTGCTTTTCTTGGTTATGCTTCAAATAGTACAACCTATAGATTTTTTCATCTTGAAGATAGTATTATAATAGAATCTGGTGATGCTATTTTTCATGAAAATAAATTTACTTTTGATTCTAAAAATAGTTAGGGTTTAAGAACTGAAAAATTATTTTTTCACTACCTAGTTATTCTACTTCTACTTTGAATAATAAAGAAAATGATGATTTTCAATTGAGAAAAAGTAAATGAGTTAGGGCAGAAAAAGATTTTGGTCCTGATTATTTTGTTTTAAACGTTGGAGATGAACCTATCACTTTAAAAGAAACTTTGTCTTCACATGCTGCTATTTTTTGGAAAGAGGTTGTAAATGATGAAATTGAATCACTAATTTCTAATGAAACTTGGAAGCTAGTTGATGTACCATTGGGTTATAAAACAATTGGATGTAAATGGGTCTTACGTAAAAAAATTAAAATCGGATGGATCTGTTGATAAATACAAAGCTAGGATTGTGGCTAAAGGTTTTAAACAACTAGAAGGCCTAGAATTTTTTGATACTTTTTCTCCGATAACAAGAATTACATCCATTAGACTTTTAGTTGCTATTGCTGTAATTTTTTATTTACAAATTCATCAAATGGATGTAAAAAGTACTTTTTTAAATGGATACCTAACTAAAGAGATTTACATGAAATAACCCGAGTGTTTTGTTGAGGCTGGCCAAGAAAGTAAAGTGCGTAAACTTACTAAATCCCTATATGGCTTGAAACAGGCATCAAAGCAATGGCATGAAAAATTTGAAACCTGCATGATTGATAATGGGTTTAAAACAAATAAGTGTGTTAAGTGCATATATCATAATTCTTGGAATAATTCGCATGTTATTATTTACCTATATGTTGGTGATTTATTGATCTTTGGCTCTAACATTAATGTTATTGGTGAAACTAAAAATATTCTTAGAAGTCATTTTGATATGAAAGATCTTGGTGAGACAAATTTTATTCTAGGAATAAAAATTACTAGAACATGTGATAAAACTTTCCTTGATTAGTCACATTATGTTAAGAAAAAATTGAAAAGAAAATATAATTTCCTTGATTGAAAGCATGTTGTAACTCCATTTGATTCTAGTGTTTACTTGTTTCCTGTTGAAACTGAAAATGATGTAATAAATTAAAAGGAATATGCTAGCATAATTAAAAGTTAGAGATATGTGACTTATTGCACTAGGCCTGATATTGCATATGCAGTAGGAGTACTTAG
>NW_025831983.1:0-1743 GCF_002878395.1 Capsicum annuum | reverse complement strand
CATTCCAATACTTACTTGTCTTTCAAATCTTACATGTTTATTGCACTAATGAATGTCAGAATGTATCCGGTTACTCGAATAAGATCCATGTGCTATTAATGACTACAAAATATTTCATTGATATACCAATAAGTTCCTACTTCATTGTTATGGAATTGATGACTCCAAAACACTTCATTGATATGCCAATGAGTTCTTACTTCATTGTTACTGCATTGATGGTCTATTTATATGCCTCTTATTGATGTATCATTGTTTCAAAGTATAAAAAATGCGGTGGCGACCGAAATTACAATCTCAAAGATTAATTGAACTAAGTGATGGAAGTTCTCTCTTATCGGGTGGTATCTCAGTGGCATAAGCCTATCATGGGTCGATCTCTATTTATGTGTTTATGGGTGTTATCCCAGGGGTATAAGCCTATCATGGGTCGATCTCAGTTGATATGTACTGGTGGCAGCCTAATGGTCACAGTACAGTACAGTAATGATTACAAAGATGATAAGAACGAAGGTAAAGTGATTGAATAAATACAATGTAAAGGTTGTCACAAGTTCTAATAAGTGTGGTCCACTCCTATTACGATTTATTCACTTGTTTCTGATTTCTATTGAGCTCTTATATCATATGTGATTATCTACAGCTTTACATACTCAGTACATATTTCGTACTGACGTCCCCCACGGGGGACCTGCATTTTATGCTACAGGCACAGGTACCTCAGCTCATACACTGCACAACTAGGAGCCAGGATATCCAGCTGCTTTTGGTGAGCTCCAGTTTGCTTCGGGGCTTTCCGTATCATATCTAGTCACTTTTGGTATTGTATAGAAGTTAGTTATATGGGGGGGAGGGGTGTCCCGACCTTAGTTAAACTCTGTGTATTATCTAGTGGCTTTGTAGACCTAATGTACAGTCAAGGTGGTGTTTTGTTAATAGATGTGATGGCTACAACGGCCAAGTATTGTATATACATATATATGTGTACTTGATCTTATACAGGTGATTATTTCCTTTTATATGCGACATGATGCTGTCCGAATTTTGGGTTGTCATAGAGGTATGCATGGGAAGTATAAGGTTATGAGCTGGTTCTCCTGGGCCTCCTCGATTACGGGTGCTAGTCCGCCCCAATAGGATTTTAGGCGTGACATTCCTATCCAAGAATTTTGAGATGATTGTCTGTCAAAACTAATAAAAATGCAAAATTTCTTGATCTCTCCAACTCCCACGAAGGATGCAGTAAGTATAATTATAATTAAGTTTTTATTTTAATTAATGATTTTTTTTAATGATCTAATCATCATTCTAATATATGTAATGATTTATGTTAGATTGTGCATTGGTCTCTAATTTCGACCAATCGAGAGTTAAAGATGTCATTTTTTCTTATTTTACTGTCTGTGCAAACTTTATCAAACCCTAAGGTCATCGATAGAATAAAAATGGAATTGTTTGGAGCAACAACCATTTCTAGAAAAGTAATTTTGGAGGGTAGGCTTGTTGTTGTTGATGGTCTTAGTGGTAATGGAGCTGTTGGTGGTGGTAGTGGTACTGTTGTTGGTGCTAATGATTCTCATCTTACAGTATTTAAAATAAACCATTATGAGTATGATCATACTGGTTATACAGATTTTTCCTCTCCCAGTGAATATTCTGCATGTAAATGCCAAGACTACAGGGCGAAACATGATAGAGTGATTAATGTTATTAATGCATTAACTGCTTCTGTAAAGGAATTGA
>NW_025831982.1:0-1206 GCF_002878395.1 Capsicum annuum | reverse complement strand
TCCCTGGGGCATAAGCCTATCATGGGTCGATCCCTATTTATGTGTTTATGGGTGGTATCCCAGGGCCATAAGCCTAGCATGGGTCGATCCCAGTTGATATGTACTAGAGGCAGCCTAATGGTCACAGTACAATACAGTAATGATTACAAATATGATAAGAACGAAGGTAAAGTGATTGAATAAATACAATGTACAGGTTGTCACAAGTTCTAGTAAGTGTGGTCCACTCCTATTACGATTTATTCACTTGTTTCTGGTTTCTATTGAGCTCCTATATCATATGTGATTATCTACATCTTTACATACACATTACATATTTCGTACTGACGTCCCCCGCGGGGGACCTGTATTTCATGCTGCTAGCACAGGTACCTCAGCTCATACACCACACAAGTAGGAGCCAGGATACCCAGCTGCTTTTGGTGAGCTCCAGTTTGCTTTGAGGCTTTCCGTGTCATATCCAGTCACTTTTGGTATTGTATAGAAGTTAGTAATATGGTGGGGTGTGTCCCGACCTTAGTTAAACTCTGTGTATTGTCTAGAGGCTTTGTAGACCTTATGTACAGTCAAGGTGGTATTTGTTAATAGACGTGATGGCTGCAACGGCCAAGTATTGTATGTACATATATATGTGTGCTCGAGCTTATACAGGTGATTACTTCCTTTTATATGCGACATGATGCTGTCCGAATTTTGGGTTATCATAGAGGTATGCATGGGAAGTATAATGTTATGAGCTGGTTCTCCCGGGCCTCCTTGGTTATGGGTGCCAGTTCACCCCAATAGGATTTGAGGCGTGACAAAAGTGGTATCAGAGAAGTTCGTCCTAGTGAGTCTACAAAGTCGTGTCTATGTAGAGTCTTATTTATCGGTGTGTCGTGCACCGCATCTATAAATAGGAGGCTATGGACATTTAGGAATTTTTTCTTTTCTTCATGTCTTAGATCGTGTGATAGAGCCTATATTGTATATGAAGTCATAGTTGACCACTGAATTCGTTTGTTTCTCTTATTATAGTAATGATGCCGGTTACCAGAAGCAAGAATACCAGTAAGCAAGTAGATGTGGTTGTCGGAGAGGGGACTAGTAAGTCACCCACTATACCAGATAATCAAAGTGAGGCTCCAGCTAAGCATGCATCAGAAACTTTCTCCAGTCTAGAAGAAATAAGGGGGAGGAGAACTATATCCGCAGAGCCACCTATTA
>NW_025831981.1:0-1244 GCF_002878395.1 Capsicum annuum | reverse complement strand
AGCTTTTTAGTATTGTTTTATGTGTCTTCTGAATTGTCACCATAATGATTTGCAACTAAAAGCATCCGCATGACGCCCTCTCAATTTCGAACCCAATAAGTGGTATCACAGCTTACGGTTTAAAGATTCAGTGGTTTGGTAAAATGAGATTAAAGACAAGTTCAAAGCAATTTTAAAAACATGCTGCAACAACTTGGCGATGATGAAGTTTTTGTCAAAAATAAAAAAATAAAAAAAACTACATGTGGAGAAAAAGTTTCAAACAAAATTTCATCAATCATGCTGCTAATCCATCTTTAAAACTAAAATTTATTTTCAACCCATATTTATGGGCTGCAACTTTCAACCCCTACTTACTTTGCTAGGGCTTCTTTCAACTCGTGCATTTACTTTTAACGCATGAGTTCCACTCTGAACCTGTGCTCATTTTTAATGCACAAGGCTTCACTTTCAACCCAGTTACTTATAACATGGGGCTTCAATAATATTAACCCATGCTTTTATTTTCAACGCACAGGGCTCCAATTTTCAATCCATATCAACTTTTAATCACGGTAAGCAGCAGTGATGTATGAAAATCGTTGATATATGAAGATCGTGTAAAGAAGGAAGATGATTTTCTTTCCAAAATTAAGTTTTACTTTTTTAGAAGGAAAATAAAAATAATACCATAATTACTTTTAATTTTCTGAAAAGGAAAATATAAAACTTTTTCATATTTTGCAAACTTTTTTCTTGGAGGAAAGGTTTTAGAACTCTATAAATAGAGCGCAACATAATAGCATCCACAATGTAGTCATTAAAGAGTCTTTGTTTAGGGGGAGATTTTCTCGTTCATTTGTTTTTATGTTTTTAATATTATGTTTTATATGTAGGCCAATTGGCCAAATAATATAATAATATTAAGCTTTTTAGTATTGTTTTATGTGTCTTCTGAATTGTCACCGTAATGATTTACAACTAATAGCTTCCGCATGACGCCCTCTCGATTTCGAACCCGACAGAGATAAGGGTGACGTCTTAAAGATGAGTGTGTTGGAAGATGGAAACTCGACACGATATAATTAAGGTGGAAAGTCACGGGTAAAACTTGTTTTTCCTACCTACATTAAAAATTAATTTTTTTATTTTTTAAAAAAATTATGTTTTCAAAAAAATAATTTTCAAACTGTTTGATCGAACGAGCATGAAAAAACTATACCGAACACACCCTTAAAGTTAAATTTTTCAAGAGAAATAGGTAG
>NW_025831980.1:0-1086 GCF_002878395.1 Capsicum annuum | reverse complement strand
GTCTTTATTGGAATTTGAACCTGTGACATCATAGTTGTGACTCATTTCATTGAACGCTAGGCGACACCGTTGGGTGGGTGAAAAAGTTTATATATATAATATGGCTGTGAAGATGATGAAGTCGATGTCATGCTCACCATTATTATCATCAAAGAAATATGAGGCTAAGATTACTGTGAATTGCCTTAAAGTTTTCAACTTTTTGTTAAATGAGAAAATGGGGGTCCAAGATTTTGATAGATTAAGAGTTGAAATTAAGTGGAAGGGATCATAAAAGGATATTTCATTTTATTTGGGGTCATTTAATAGGAGAAGTGTAAATAAGAATTTTACTAAAGAAAAGTGTTTGAAGGAAGCTGAAGGGATTGTTGAATGGAATGAGGAGTTTCTAAGTGTTTTTGAATTTTCAGGTTGGAAAGATGGTGTTTTTCAGCCATGGGAAGCTCTTTACCGTGATCAATGTGCATTTCTTGATTTTTTATTTTATTAGTCGTTGTAGTATTGCTCCTGTAGTTTTTTGTCCTTCAATTTCTGTTACTATACAATATTTTTTGTATCTCAATTATCTTATTGTTTTGTTATAGTTTTTGTTTTTATAATATTTGTTGTTTTTGTATATAGTTGACTGTTTTGAACTGTTTTTTTTCGGCCATCGAAAACACTCTCTCTAACTTTGAGATAGGGGTAAGGTCTGAGTACACTACTCTTCCTACCCTTCCCAGACCCCCACTTGTGAGATTTCATTAGGTGTGTTGCTGTGGATTTTGGCTGTTGAGTGAAATTGAAAAAGAATTTTTAAAAAATTATCTTTGGGTTTTCTTATAAAATAAGAACTCTGAATCCAATTCTAGGGAATTTGATTACTTCATAATATTAGTGGAACTATGCATTCATTTCTCCTTGAGAAGGTTGATATACAGTCAAACCTCTCTATAACTGCATCGCTTGTTTGGATTTTTTTGACTGCTATAGCAGAATGTAGTTATAGAGAACATATAATATAACACAACATGAAAAATTGGTTCCACAGAAAACTTGCCCGTTATAGTGAAATGTTGTTGTTGAAGGTCTCTGATACAGTGAGGT
>NW_025831979.1:0-2940 GCF_002878395.1 Capsicum annuum | reverse complement strand
GAGCAGCGGGGAAAAGAAAGAGACCCATCGACGGTGGCTCGATAGTGGTGAGGTGATGCACTAGACAGGTTAGGCTTAAATGGCGGCAGCGAAGGAGTTCGCCGGTGGTTGCGGTGGACTGATGGAGTAGAGAGAGAAAATGTAAAGCAGAGGCGGTTGATTTTGTACAAAAATGGGATTAGGGTTGAGGTTTGTTGCTTAAAAGGAAATGAATGAAAATATTTAATCTCAGCTGTCAGATAAACTTTGATCAACGTCTGAAATTAAAAATTACAAAATAGAGTCAAAATTTATATGAATGGCTAATTGACATAAAAATGTGGCCAGAAATTAAATGATTTGAGGAAAATGAAATCAAATTAGGTTGTTATTTAATAAATAGAATAATAATAATAATAACAACAATAGTAATAATAGTAATAATAATAAATATGATGATGATTATAATAATAATAGTAATAGAAAATATATTTATAAGATTATGAGCATGAATATCTATGAAGATAATTTAATAAATATCAAAAATATTATATTTAAATTAATAAGTTACAAAAGAAATATGATAAAAAAATAAATTGTATGTCTTAAAATCATGATGTGACACGTCAATATTTATTTGATACCCAAATAATATGTAAAAGTATTAATACTTTATTTTTAATAATTTTTGTAAAATGGTAGCCTAAGAGGAGCATTGGGAGGTCAAAATTGAGTGTCAACAATAAATATATCCCTCATAATATAGCGTGTTAATCAGATAAATTATTGATTAATTGTCTTACGTTATTACAAATTCAACAATATACGCATGTCTACATTGACATAATTAGTATATCTATTTCCTCAATAGTATGATATCAACGTATTACTCAAAATATTTTGATGTATAGATTTAGTTATCTATCTTTCAATTACTTCTTACCTCACTACATGAGATATACGTATATATACATATATTCAATTGGCTATCAACTTTCAAATACATACTATATATATCACATACATTATTTTACTACTCCATAATAATATACAACGTATTTCACATATACTCAGATGAATTATCGGTTAGTTTATCTTATGTCATTAATATACCTTTACTACATAATATGTATATATACTATATATACCTATACATACACACACATATACGCACTATCGGCTACATCAAGTTCTACATACATAAAATATACATCATATACGTACATGATTATATTATTCAATAATATAATGCGACATATTTCATATATATACTTTGATGGGTTATCGATTAATTTGATTAGCTTACATTAAAATAACTTCAACATACAGTATATTATTACTTCTATCATTTGAAATCAAGGTATTCAATATGTTGGATAGATTTTACTAGTTTTTTAGTACATCGTTCATCGATCAATCACTAAATCATATATACACATACATACATATATATAGATTTATGTATATATATATGAACTCTCAAATACGTACTATATACATCACATCCACAAGTATATTACCTCATAATAGAACACATTAATTATATTCTGATGAATTATCAGTTGTACATGTATGTTACATTATTATAACTGTAATAGTAGCATAATATCATTACCTCAACGGTATGATATAGACATATTTATTATACAAAGATAATGTTTAACGTCATTTAACATATATACAAAGAAAAATATTTATTTTATTTACTGAAACATAACTAAAAGATAAAGATTATGATTAACTTAATTTATTTATTTTATTTGATATATTTATTATTATATTTTTTTACAAAATCTAATGTTAATTGATTTTTAGTATTATTATATTGTTTAATGATTACATGTGATCATCATAATTTAAAAAAATTATATATTTAATTTTATATATAATTATGTTTTAATATAAAAGAGACCACAAGTGGTCTCTTTCTTAAAATATTTTAATACAAAAGCGACCACAAGTGGTCTCTTTCTTAAAATATTTTATTTTTTTAATGAAAAAGCGACCACAAGTGGTCAATTTTTTAAAATTATTTTCTTTTTTATTTTTTTTGTTCCAAAACCGACCACTTGTGGTCTCCTTTAGAAACCATTTTAAATTTAATTTTTAAAATAAAACTGACCACGAGTGTTCTCTTTTTAAAAGTAATTCTTAATTATATTTTTTAAATAAAACCAACCACAAGTGGTAGATGTTAAAATTATTTTATTTTTTATTTTTTGCTTAATTCCAAAAGCAACCACTTATGGTCGCTTTTATAAAATATTTTAAATTTAATTTTTAAAATAAAATCGACCGCAAATGGTCTCTTTTAAAAATACGTATTACTTATATTTTTAAAATAAAACCGACCATAAGTCGTCAGTTTTTTAAAATTATTTTCTTTTTATTTTTTTTAATTCCAAACCCGACCACTTGCTGTCGCTTTTATAAAATATTTTAAATTTAATTTTTAACATAAAACCGACCATAAGTGGTTGCTTTTTAAAAATACTTTAATTTATATTTTTTAAATAAAACCAACCAGAAATGGTTGGTTTTTTAAAATTATTTTTTTAATTCTGAAATGACCACTTGTGGTCGATTTCAAAGAATATTTTAAACTTAATTTTTAAAATAAAACCAACCACAAGTGGTCACTTTTTAAAAATATTTTCTGATTATATTTTTTAAAGAAAACTGACAAAAAGTGGTCAATTTTTTAAAATTATTTTATTTTTTATTTTTTTTAATTCTAAAACCGACCACTTGTGGGCACTTTTATAAAATATTTTAAATTTAATTTTTAAATTAAAACCTACCACAAGTGGTCTCTTTTTAAAAATATTTTTTAATAATATTTTTTAAATAAAATTGGACACAAGTGGTCGTTTTTTTAAAATTATTTTTTTCTTTTTTTTTAATTCCAAAACCGAACACAAGTGGTTGCTTTTTTATTTATTATTTTTTAAATAAATAAAA
>NW_025831978.1:0-4209 GCF_002878395.1 Capsicum annuum | reverse complement strand
CTTAACTTGAGATTGAGTTATGGGTCATTAATCCCTACTTGAGATTTTAGTTTTTATGAACTTGTGTGCTACAAGCACCTCTGATTTGAGTATTTTAAGATTTTTGAGAAAGTTTTGATCTTAATGGTCCTAGTAGCTTTGAAATCCACTTTACTAATTGAGATTATAGATTTTATAGTAGGGTTCTTCATGAACCATGAGATCATTTTAAAGTAGATTTCCATGAGATAGAGCGTAGCTAACTAAAGGGAGTAGTATTTAGCACCGAGTTGGGTAAGTTACTACGATTTCATACCCCAAAACTACGTGCCACCGTAGGATTAAGATTTATGGTCCCGAGGCCGAGATAACTGATCACTGAGTTAAGGTTATACTCCCTGGCAAGAGTATGCCGCCTCTCCCCAACGTGAGGTTTCTTCCTTAGGAGGACAAGACGTTGGACTCCACGTAGCTCGCATAATTTATGTCGGTTAAGAGAACTTCTCTGCTAGTAAAAAGTAAATAAACAACTTTTGAGTGTTTTTCTCCAATAGTAAGATTTTCAGAATAGTTTCTTGAAGTAAAATTTTCCCAAGAAGAAAGTAGTTTTCTCTACTAGTAAGAGTAAATAATCAGTTTTTAAACCAAAGTTATATAATTCCGAGTTCCAAGTATCCTGAGTCCAAAGGAGTTCTAAGTTTTTAAGCATTAAAGAACTTTTACTCTCCATGAGATAAAAGTATGAGTTTGAAAGTATTGTTTAAATCTTCCTTCAGTCTATGAGTAATGAGAATAAGAGGAGAGTATAGATTTTAAAGCTAAAGCATAATGACTCACGAGATTTGTATTACATGCTTCATTATACATGATTTATGAGCTTTACATTTCAGACTTATTCAAGTTATGTGAGTCATTGCTAACTACATGCATGATTTGATTAAAGAGTATTGATATTAATTTATGTAATTTCATACACCTCCATATACTCAGTACATTCCCAAGTGCGGATCTACATATACGTCCATGTGCTAAATTTTCTTATAATGTATGTTCAGGTGCTCAGTCCCAGCCTCATCAATGAGTTCCGAGTATCTTTATCTACATCTCCTCAGTGGTGAGTCCTCATGGTTCGAGGACCTATCTTCAGACATTTCAGTATTTTAGTGGATATATTATTGCTTTCAGTTCAGTTTGAGTCAGTTGGGGACCTGTCCCCATAGCTCTCTAGTTCATGGAGTAGTAGAGGCTTTGTTAGACGAGTTATCAAATTGTTAGTATGTTGAGATTTCCAGTATTGTGGTCGTTTGGACAGAGTATTTTCTTAGTATTTTCTATCATTTCATATGACAGTGCCAGTGTTTTTTTTATTTCATCTCGAAATGAGTTATCATATGTAGTAATAGGTTCAAAGGGTGAGGTTGGCCTTAAGCACCGTGTGACGTCCCGGGAGGAGATTTCGGATCGTTACAGTGGGCAACCAAGCTCTAATGCTACTATTCCTTCGAAAGTTTTTTTTTGGCAATAGTAATATTAATTATACTTTTATTTTAATGTTGCATTTAAATAGTTATATATTTATATTATGTCATCATTAGCAAATTACGTTAAAAAAAAATTTAAGCATCCACAACCTTAAAATCTTGGGTCCGCCACTGCTGATCCACCACCATTACTACCACCATTTTTCCCTCCCTCTATCTTCTCCCTCCTTCGTCTCCCATTACCAGCCACCAGAAAGTCGTCGTCTCCCCGCTCGTCGCTGCCTTGCTTCGCCGGAGGTGATGACCAGTGAAGCCTCCGACGAGGCTAATGCCGCATTGCCCCTCTCTCCCTTCCTCTTTCGCTCTTCCCTGATCTATTCTGTTAGTGTATCAATTGAATATGACCATACTTGGTCGGATTATTGTTACTCCAGTGTCGCTCCGGCTAAAGCCGTTGAGGCGACGTTGCTGTTCCGTCTCTATCGTTGTCACTGCTATTGATTTGATGGTTACTTAGTTACTTTAACGGGGTTCTTGATCTTACATTTTTATTATGCTTTGGTGAAATATGTTGCTTCAACACCACTGCTTTGTCTTATTGTATAAACAAAAATATAATTTCTGATTTTTTTTACTTGCACAAATATAGCTGGAGTTGAACTTTTCGGTGAAGCTTGATCGAAGAAATTGCACTTTTGTCGCTCTTTTACTGTTGGTTGTTACATTGTTTTCTTTTATTTTATTTAGTTGTTGCTGCTCGATAGCCTTTTGTTTGGATGATGTTTAAGTTTCTTTTTGCAAATTGGTTCACTCAGATCCCATTTTTTGTGGTTATTTTTTTATGATTGTTGCTTTCACTGACAATGAGCTAAATATTACATGAATGGCCGATTTTTCATCGATTTTCAAGGTCTGTACAAATAAAAGACGGATACTACGTATATAAATACGTAATAAAATAAATAAATTTGGGAGCTAACGAAATTTTTATAACAACGCAAAAATTTTATGATTCGTATCTTGGCAAGACGATTTAGGACGGCTAATAAATCAGCAACCACTTCGTAGCCATGACGTATTTAAAATCTAATCTGAGCCCACCTTTTAACGAAAAATTATAGTATTTTTTGTACATATATGCACACATACGTTCTCAATTTATTTTGATAGTTGTTTAATTGTTACTAACATTTTACTATAAGTGTTTATACAGGTTATTGGAAATATTTATCGGGAATAGCATGCAAAGAAGATTTTAATTTTTATTTTTGTATTTTATATTCTTACACTTGTACAAATAGCGATTATAGTGAAAATTTTATTTTTTTGAGCATTGAGCGGGGATATTTTTACTTACACAATATCCATCGCGCATTTAGGCAAATTTAGGCTGTCAATGTTTATATTAAATTGATTTAGATATTTAATCAAATAATTTTTACTTTTTACACTAAAAATATTATGTAGTCTTTTATTTAAAACAAGTTTTCTTTATTGGATTTAGTCTATTCTTTACATACATACACTAATATACTTTTTTTATATATTACGACAGCATACGTATTATATTATTTAATGCATATATTTGTAATTACAAATATTAATTTTTTCTTTTATCTTTTAATAAACCTAAGTCTGGCCGGGAATCACATTTGTGGATTATGAAGGGTGCCTGACCCCTTTCCTTCGGAATAATTTGAACCCTTACCTAGGATCTAATTTGATTCGTGGATTAAATAAAGTCATACTTGTTAATAAATAAATATGTTTCCTACTTTTTCTTAAAAATTAGGTGGTGACTCTGTACAAAATTAATTTTTTTGAGCCCATAATATTGTGCTCGTTTTGACCTTAGGTAAAAATAGGGTATGACAGTGATCACTATTATATATTTTTTTAATAGTTAGAGGTTGTAATAAATGTCGGTTGGATTTGAAGAATTTCTTATGTAAAAGTTAGATTTAATTGTATTGTTTTGATATCTTTATTATTTTATTATTTTAATTTAATTTACAGATGCTAGATAAATAAGGGTCGACTTTGAAATTTTTTTTTAGGTAAAGGTTGGGTTTAATTGTATTATCGTAATATCTCTATTAGTTTGTTATTTTGTGGTAGTATACAGTTCGTAGATGAATCTCGATCGGCTTTGAAAAATTTTTGTGTGTAAAATTTAAGTTTAAATGTATTGTTTTAATACTACTTTTATCGTATTATTTTGTTGCATTTTACAGGTGATAGATAAATGTTGTTCGGCTTTGAGGATTTTTTTTTTATGTAAAGGTTAGGTTTAGTTGTATTATTTTTATATCTCTGTTATCGTATTATTTTGTTATTGTTTACAGGTGGTAGATGAGTGTCAGACGACTTTGAAAAATTTTTGTGTGTAAAGATTAGATTTAATTGTATTATTTTGATGTTTCTATCATTGTATTATTTTGTTGCAATTTACAGATGATAGATGAATGTCGATCGACTTTTAAAAATATTTTTGGTAAGGATTAGATTTAATGAATATATTTTTCATCTTTACGCACTCAAAAGATATTAAATTTAATTATTATATTCACCTTTATTATTTAAACAAATATCCTATTTAGTGTAATGTTTGAACTCATTAAAGTGAGGTACACGCGCAACGCGCGTACACCTAAACTAGTAATATATTAAAAGTGTGAAGGACCTTAAAAATGTTGTTTGAACTTTTTGCCCTTCATTAAAAGTCTTTACTTTAGACAAAATCATTTTT
>NW_025831977.1:0-1990 GCF_002878395.1 Capsicum annuum | reverse complement strand
GATTCAAGCCCTTTTTCCAAGATAATCCAGAATTAAGTTTCCCAATCAAATAACTCTCCAGGAGATTAATCGGTTACTTCAAACACTTTGGAGAAGATTAATACCCCATACTTAGACGTTGGTCAGCCTAAAAGTGTGGTCTCAGCTAAGGTAAGCGTTCGACCCTGTTGGTAGTCCCGTCACTAAGATAACACTTAAGATAAGTCTGCTATAAAGCCATTAAGACTTGATTAGATCCAATAAGACTTCGATGTATTGTTTTAATTTATTATAGGTTGTATCATAGTTGAATATTGTTTTACGCTTTCTTATGTGAAAATCTTTGCTTTCCCAGTCAGTCTCTAGGCAGTATTTTCATACATGAATTCCAACATTCATACTAAAAATACTATCAACTTATCCTCTAAAGCAACTCAGATTGCTAATATCGAAAATAATCTTCAAAACTGGAGTATTCCAGAAGAATTTTTTAACACGATTTATCAAATTGGAAAATTTAGTTTTTTTAAAAAACATAATATTAAGACCTCTGAGTCTACCGTTGCCATCAATAATTCTTTGGAAATTATACAACTTTTAAATGACCTCGACATAAACCAATTTAAAAATCAGTTTAATTATCTACATATCGAACTTGTTCAGGTGGCCATTAAGCCACTTTTTAGACAGGGTCTAGACATCCCTGTCTGTGCCATACTAAGAGATGCTCGTCTATTAAATTTTGACGACTCACTCTTAGGAGTCATTCAAAGAAACCTAGCCGACGGCCCGGTATACTTTAATTGTTACCCTAATTTCTCAGTAGATATTAATGATCCTAACATCATGGATGTTTTAACTCTTAATGCTAAAACAAAAAACATGAATAGTAAGGATAATACTAGAGAAATCGCGATAATATACAAAGTATACTTTCGGCTAATGGGTACAACTCTAGCACCTCAAGCTAGATTTACAAGTCCTAGAGGTGTCACCACTCTCATGGAGGCTAATAAAGACAGAACCAATGTCTTTATCCCTAAGCCTTTGGTTTGGGAAGAAGTCATCCATAGTAATGAATGGAACTTTGATGCTATCATCCATAGTAATGAATGGCACTTTGATGCTATCACCCAACCCATTCGAACCTATCCCAAAAAATATCAAATACAACGAGTTATTCAGCACCCTGATGGCTCGATTGATTTAAAATTCCTCGGCTTTGACACTCCTCAGAATTCTTCGTTTTGAAGATCTGTCTCGCACAGAGCTTCCACTTCAAAAATCCAAGAGGGAAGTGACGACAATGATAATAACAATGACAAGGGCAAAGTAAGAGGAGTCGACTTCTCTGGACCCGTCCCGAAGGTTTATTATCAGCAATCCACTAGGGTCCATGAGTCCCTAGAACCTGAAAACCCTTATGACCCAGGCAGTCCTACAACCTCAGATATGGAACCTCCTCCTTCCATATCCCGTTAGAAAATTAGGACTGACCCCAGCCTACTCGTCATCAAATCTGATGAAGAGTACACCCCAGACCTAAAGGCTCTTGAAGTCCACTGGTACCTCCCTAAGGATGCTATAAAAAGGAAATGGTACACCATTACCTATTCCAAAGAACAACAAAAGTAGTTAGGTCGGCTATGGATAGCCGATATGAAAAGACTCCGTTGTGACATAGAATTCTTCCGATGGTTTGAGTTCACCGGAAGAATGAAAAACTAGAATGAATCCCTTAACGTTATCATTAATAAATTGTATACTCAGAGTAATAAGATAATTGAATCCGTTACTCCTCCTCTCGAAGGGATAAAAATTCCTCATTCCAATGAAGTTCTCAATGCTTCGCCACCTCTATCGACCCCTATCAATAGAGACCTCGACAGCAGAGTTGAACAAAACAACTATACTAATCAGGTCCTTCACACTATCTCCCAGTAAATAGGAGATACCAAAAACTTGATACTTCCTTTTAGTTCTCCCTCTCCTGAGAAAGGAACCCCAAGTC
>NW_025831976.1:0-1337 GCF_002878395.1 Capsicum annuum | reverse complement strand
CAAGATTTTCTCTCTTGTTCTCTCTTAGCTATGCAGCAACCCTAAAATTCCACTAGGGTTCTTTGGAAACCTTCCTTCCAAGTTAAAGTTAAGTGAACAAATCATGAGTAAATCTTAAGAATACTATAAGGATTATGTTCTCCATGATTAACCTATAAGATATCCCTTTTTAAGTTTGGCAGTCCCTTTATCCTTGATTATTAAGAGATTTTTCTCTTCACTTTTGGTTTGTGAGTAAAGGGATCAAGCTATTGAAGAGATACACATTAAGAGAATAAACTACCACCGAAATTAAGGTATGGCTACTGTCCATTTTTGCCCTTTTCCTATATACGTGTGCTCGTTGAGGATTGTGTATATGTTGTTGTTAAGAACTCAAGGGATGGTGGGTTCAATTTTTGGTTGCCATATTAAGGGGTATTTGGGGTTGTTTTTGATTTGTTTTATGTATGTATGTTGGGGGATGCTTGGTTGACATTGGGGGAATGGTGTGAATAATTTTCATTGAAAGGTAGAAGAAGAGTATAATGGTACACCACCAAATTGAATGTCACATAAGTTTACTGCACACATCACTTGATATACTGTTTTGAGAGTACAATAAAGATGAAACTATTAAGGGGATCTTATAAGAAGTTATATCACGTGTGAATGTAATTGGAGAAGAATGAGGTTGAGAGAACACCCTTGGATTAGTTGATTATGGATTACTACCCGGTTACTATTTTAGTAAGTTTAAATGGCATGAATATGTTAATTAGCTACTAATAATAGTCTTATGCCATTGTAGATTAGTAATCTAAAAGGGAAGACGTTAAGTGAAAATGTGATCAGTTGTGCAGCAAGGTATGTATGGTTCATCGATCCTATACTCTTTGGCATGAATCTAACTCCTTTGTTACAAAGTAAGCTTCCTAAGCGTTCTTCCTTTCAAGTTATACATAACTACATCATACAACCCCCAAGGTAGTTAACAACCTTATTCTAACTTGTCAGGTTGTTAAAGTACCTAAAGATGTATTTGTTACTAGATCTACAATTTCCTTTCTAAATACTAGTAGGATATGGGTTCTTTCAGAAATAAGCCTTACAAGTTGTTCTCTTAGTTAACATGACCCATGCTAGGCATTTTACCACTGATCAGCTAGTCATTTGTATTACGCCTTATAATCTTATAAAGTAAAGAAGAATAAAGCAAAGTAAAGGATGTAATGTACATGATCCCATAAGCATAAGCAAAGTTGGTATTCTATCCTTATCTCTAGAGTTATATATTGATAACTAATTTTGTTGAGATCTTGTGTTATTTATAGTCACTTCATGCCGTACATACTCAG
>NW_025831975.1:0-2286 GCF_002878395.1 Capsicum annuum | reverse complement strand
GTGCTAATTTGTAAAAAACTACTCAAGTTATAAGAGTAGTGCTTTTGGTTATTGAGAGAGGTTCTTAGGTAGAGTTACCTAAGTGTAGGACTGATTAGAGTTAATCAGTAAAGAGGGTCCTTGGTAGAGTTACCAAGATGAGATTGTAGTAGAGTGTCTACAAGTAAAAGGAGACTAGAGGTAAGCTGTAATTTAGACTATAATTAAGAGGTTGATTATAGTGGATTTCTTTGATTCTTATGAGGGAAACCCATTATTTTCCCTTCCTTTGTTTCCACATAAAAATTCTTTTGTTTTTTCTCTTCCTACATTGTCTCTTACTTCCTGGTCATTCTTGTGTACTTTGTCTATTATTGGTTTTAAGGAACCTGGTCTCCGACTTTGTGGTGTAACCCCAAGGGTTTCAATAATTTTCATATATATAAGGGTGGATAATTTGGAGGAGGTCATGAGCCTTAAATAAGGTTTTATGTTAGTAAAAGAGTACTCACTCAAGTTTACATAGCTTTCTAAGTATGAACCAGAGTTGTTGTTGAATTCCAGGGCTCATATGAGTAAGTTTGTCACTAGAGTGTCTGATTTGGTGGTCCAGAAGTGTAGGATTTCCATGCTAATTTGAGAAATGGATATTTCTCGATTGATGACTTATGCTCAATAGATTGAGGTTGAGAAACTAAAGGAATTGGAGTGGGAGACCAAAAAGTCTAGAACCAAACAATTTGAATATGTTCAGCACAAGTCAAGAAGGGAAATTGTTCTCAATGTTAGAGTCGTTCATCAGTTGTTGTATCGTCTTTATCTAGTTCCCACATACCTAGGAAAAAGCAGAAATACTGGGTTAGAGCACTGGCCACTAGATCTTAGGGTTGTATCACTAGAGGACCTAGTTATCCAGCCTACAAGTGGTTGGTAGAAATCATTGAGCTGAGTGTTTGGCTAGTAAGGCAAGATGACTTATATGTAGAAAGATAAAACATAGGGTGAAAGATTTCTTCTTAGATAGATTAGGACACAAAGATGCTTGCCCTCAGGCTCAGTCCACTACTTAACAACTCAATTGGGCTTCCCAGTTTAGTAGTAGGGCGCATCATCTAGCACCAATGGCAGTCGGTGTCAAAATTGGTTTTATGCTTTCTTTTCTTGTTAGGAGCCTAAGAGCTCCCCAGATGTTATCATTTGTATTCTTTGTGTCTTTCACTTTTATGCTTATATGTTGTTAGATCCGAAGTCAAATCTTTTCTTTGTAACCCCACTTAGTACTGTGAATTTCGATGTAAGTCCCAAAAGTCATTCTAAACCTTTTTTAGTTTTTACTTTATTAGAGAGTTAGTTATTTCTAAATGAATCAACAAAATTACCTTATTACAGTTCTTCATAAGGTCATTTTAGAAGATTTAATAGAATTAGATATGATAGATTTTGATTTCATTCTTAGTATGGATTCGTTCCATTCTTGCTATGCCTTGGTTTATTATCATACCCATGTGATAAAATTTTAGTTTCCTAATGAGTTAATTCTATAGTAGAATGGTAGTCTAGTGGTACCCAAAGGTCATTCCATTTCCTATCTCAAAGAGCAAAAATTTATCTCTAAAAGGTATATCTGACATCTAGTCTTGGTTAAAGGCACTATGTATGAAACCCAACCCTCAAGTCCGTTCACGTAGTCAATGAGGCTCTTGATGTATTTTCAGAGGATCTGTCTAAAGTACCTCCCAATAGGGAATCAAATTTAGGATAGATCTACTTTTAGATACCCAACCCATCTTTATTCCAACTTACCAAATAGATCCAGGAGGACTTTAGGAGTTAAAGGAACACATTAACTACCTTTTAGATAAGGGGTTCATTAGATCCAGTGTTTCTCTATGGATTGCACCAGTTATATTAGTATGCAAGAAGGATAGTTCGCTCAAAATGTGTATAGATTATAGAGAGTTGAAAAAGGTCACCATAAAAAACAAGTACCCAATTCCTAAAATTGATGACCTATTTGACTAACTTCGGGATGCTCGTTGTTTCTTGAAAATGGATCTCAGGTCGGGATATCATCAATTGAAGGTTAAACAATGTGACATTCCAAAGACTGCTTTTAGAACTCGGTATGGTCAGTTTAAGTTTGTAGGTATGGTCACTTGGGCATAATTATACCCAAATGCTAGTTATTGTCAATAGTTTTGTTTGTTTTATGAGCTATACTGAATTATTCATTTGATTGAGCATAACTTGTGTGCGTGAACTAATGGATATGAATAGTGTTTTAGATCTAAATTATTGCAAGGAATG
>NW_025831974.1:0-1188 GCF_002878395.1 Capsicum annuum | reverse complement strand
CTAGGTTGGGAGTATTAATCACCTCTTCCATATTCTTGTTACGCACCCCTATTATAGCCACCCTTAACTTAAGCTTATAGGCCTTCATTAAGGTGCACATTATCCCACTGGACCAGGGCCAAAACAAGTTTATTGTAACATTTCTATTTACTAATTCCCACTTAACCCAACATCATCAAACATCAATAACAACTACTTTCGGGGCATCAACTGATTACCTTTTTTTTTTTGCTCTTAATCTTCTCTTAGTATTATATTCAAAATGCCCATGAGCTTATTTGGATCAAATTATGATTCAGCAAAGAAGGGGTAAGGTTTCATAACAGGCTACCAAAAAAATAGGCTCAAGGCTCAAAGGGTCTTACTCAGATTATGCACCAAGGGAGGGCTTTTAAAATTAAAAACAAGGCTGTCAAAAAAATTGCCTACATCACTTCCTGCACCCAACACCCTTTATTTCGCTTTATAAACATACCGGGCAAGCTCTAGTCATTTCTATTCATGTAGAATAATACTAATCCTCACACTCACGTTGCATGTATGGAATCAACCAAGTTCTCGATCATGTTCTTTATTGAATTTAAAATTGAGCCAATACATCAAATTTTATTTATCGAGATTGAATCCTCAGTACTTAAAATAAAAACACTCTTATGCTAGAATTAGTGATTAAATTCTCCTAAATTTCTTTACTTCGTACGACCAATCCCCTTAAGATGATCGTCATCCATCAATCATAGGGGATGGCAACTAACTATGATTGTTTATTTGTAGTTACCCAAGAGCCAATAAAGGCGAAAATAGCAATAACATAATACTTTCAACTGAAATGATATGCGATAAATGCTAAAGGGCAAATTGTAATGCACAAAATCAATGTTACTAACTATTACAGACCACAAAATCCGAATAGCTAATACTTTAAATCAACACAGCAAAATAGAAAAATAACATTGTTCAGTCGATTAACTAAAAAAAACAACGAAAATGCAAGAGAATACGAAGTCGATTTACTAAAAAAAACAACAAAAATGCAAGAGAATACGAACCCCCCCATACTTAAACCCTTGTTCTTCCTTGAACACATGAATTCAAAACCATAATTACTTCCTCTTTTCATCACAATCTCAAAGTTATACGGCCATGAGCACTTACGCTTTGCAATAATGCATTCTTACATCATCTTGT
>NW_025831973.1:0-1177 GCF_002878395.1 Capsicum annuum | reverse complement strand
TTCGTGTTTTACAAGGGCCAATCCGGCCCATCCCATCGAGTCAGTTTCAAAGAAAATCCATACGTCGATTTCATAGCATACAAAGAGTGAAAAGAAGAAGAAATGGGCCAAAGTCCCATATTTGAAGTCGCAAAAAACCGGAGAGCCTCATTTTCCTTATATTCACTTATTGTCGTCCTTGTTTATTTATTTGTCCATATTTCGTTATTCATTCATTCGGGCCATGAAGCCAAAGTTGTATTTAATACAGGTGGAGCAAGACTCGAGCCAAAGGCTTGAAAACTAGATTAGGACAAGTGAAATGAGTCGAAGGCCCAATTAGACTAGGACAGGTCTCATTGATTTGGGTCGATGGCCTAAATCCCTTACTTCCTCCCTTTCCCTTTGTTCTTTATGTTTGTTTTCATTATGTGCTTGGCGAACCTAGTTAAATCCTTAGTTAAGTCGCTAAAAAAAACTAATTTTGCATAAACATTAAAATATTTTCAAAATCGCTTTCTTTTCAAAAACATCAATCACTTTTTCGACAAAATTAATCTTTTTGAAGCTAATCAAAAGACGATTTTTAAACAGTCCGGATAACCGCAAGTTAGCAGACATTTTAGGTGTCTAACACCTTCCTAAAACGTTAATAGGAACCGCTTATTTAGAATCTCTAACTTAAAATGATTTTTCTGTTTTGAATTGTTTGAAGTAACTCTCTAAAGGTTTTTTAATTCCTTTTCAAAATTAAGTGGCGACTCTTCTCTCAAAAGTCAAAGTTTCTTAGCGAAACAAAAAAGGCGACTCCGCTGGGGATCTTCAACTAGGTTCTAACCAAATGTTTGATTTCATCTTTTGATTAACTGTTTATGTGTTTATATGTTTCGATTTTGTAAATATTAACTATCGCATCTCATGGCATATCCCTGCATTATTTAAACTGTTTTGGGGTTTCGTGGATGTCCCGGCTCCTGTTGTTCAATTTCAAAATGTGTTGGAAATACGAATGGCTTATAGCACGTGAGTCGTCTGACGCTGTTTGTATTTTCAAACTCAAGTTGTCCGCTTGAGAAACCAGTGTGCAAACCCACTCTAGACACCGAGGATAAAACGAAACAAAAACCCTATTTTAGGCATGAGCCTAGGACGACCCAATACCCGAGCGGGGTATTGGGCCCACTAGAAAACCTGCCCT
>NW_025831972.1:0-1320 GCF_002878395.1 Capsicum annuum | reverse complement strand
ATAATAATTGTAATCTATAATGTCAGACATTATCAAAAAAAATATAAAACATACAAATCATGAAACAGAAGCTTACCATGCATACAAGCTACCATTTTTCCAAGATCGCTAGTCGAAGTGACTAACACTCCAGCCCTACCAGCCATCGTAAAAAATTCAACTGTATTCTCAACATTAGACTGGACCAAACAAAGAATCAGTAAAATAGACACCAATTAGCTTTAAGTATAAAAAAAGACCATCCAAATATATTTACAAACCCTAGAAAGACAACAAAATTGTTTTCTATTTTAATGGTAATGTAAGTAATATTAATGGTATTAAAATAAAAATAGAAACGGAGTCCGAACTTAAATAAGTAAACTTATATTCAATAAAGGAATGATAATTACGGTAATTTTGAGCTTTCTAAAAATTAAAGTAGATTTATTTTTATATCCATATCTATAATCTATAATCTATAATCTATATTTATATCTATAATCTATAATCTATAATATATTAAAAGTGTGAAGCCCCTTAAAAAAGTGATGTGAACTTTTTGCCCTTTGTTAAAATACTCTTCAATAGACAAAATTGTATTTTCACTGTTTTTAAAAAATTAATTATTATTATTCAAATATTTAGAATACAGGGGGGAAAAGGCAAGGAAGAATCTCACACCTATAAGGAATTAAATGTAATGTGCCAATTTTTTTTCTTTAGTAGTCCTACACAACTTTTTAGGGAAAACTCAATCTATGGAAAGGAAAAAAAAAAGTCAAAAAAAAAAATTATATTACAAAAAAATTCGTATGATGGGTTTTTAAGAAAACTTTTAAGGAATTTTTTTTCTTTATATATATATATATATATATATATATATATATATGGAAAGGGAAAAAAATTATATTAAAAAAACTACGTATTACAGGGTTTTTAAGTTTTAGGAACAATTTTTTTTTATACATATATATATATAAACTCCTAAAATATATGTAACTCCTAAAATATATGGAAGGAGAATCAATTAATATTTTTCTTTGTACTGGTCTATTAGAAAAATTCTTATAAATATGACTCTATTAACTTCTATAAATATTAATATTGAGATGCACGTTAAACTAGAAAAGAAACCGGTTTACCTATTTAAAAAATATGATTGATGCCCATCAACTTGATTCGGTTGCATGTCTAGATTGGAGGATTATTAATTTTGTAACCCTCAACCTCTCCATTATTTTTATCAACATAATAGAATTCAACATGTTTGTTTATATATCATCTTTGTTTTCATTCAAGTTATTCTTTAGGGTCAAAATTTTCGCACAGACAGAAATT
>NW_025831971.1:0-1899 GCF_002878395.1 Capsicum annuum | reverse complement strand
GACATTGGGTCTGATGAATCCCTTCTTTAGGAGATCCTTTAACTATTTTTTCAGTTCTTTAAGTTCAGCTGGAGCCATTTTATATGGCAGAATAGATATAGGCTGAGTATCTGGAAGAAGGTCTATTTCAAAGTCGATTTCCCTTTTGAGAGGAACTCCGGGAAGATCTTCAGGAAACACATCTGAGAATTCTTTTTCTACTGGGACTAACTCAAGAGTAGGAGTTTCTGAGTTAGAGTCTTTGACTTACACGAGATGGTAAATACAACCCTTCGATATCATCTTTCTACCTCTAAGGTACGAAATTAACTGACCCCTAAGAGTTGTAGTACTACCCTCTATTCAAGGACTAGTTCATTTGGAAACTGAAAATACACTATTCTATTTCTACAATCAAATGAGGCATAACATGAGTGGAGCCAATCTATGCCGAGAATGACATTAAAATCTGTCATCTCTAAATTTATGAGATTAAATGAGGTAACTTTTTTAGATATTATAACTAGACAGTTCCTGTATACCTCTCTGGCTACAATGGAAACACCTACTAAGGTAGACACTAAAATGGGCTCTGCTAGAGTTTTGGGATTGACTCCTAGATTGACAACTATATATGAAGTTTCAAAAGAAAGAGAAACTCTAGGGTCTAGTAAAGCATAAACATGTAAGTGAAAGACCTGCAATGTACTAGTAACTATGTCAGGAGAATTTTCCTGATCTTGGCAGGACTGAAGAGCATATAATCTATTCGGACGCTGACCACTGGTAGCACTGGAAGCGACACCCTGCTGAGTTAGGCGATCGAATGGAACTGACGACTGATGGGACTAGCCCTGTTAGTGCATATGCCTACCCCTCTAAGCAACTACCCGACACTTTCAAATCTAATGGCTTGGCTTGCCACACCCAAAACATACATCACTACCCACTCTACACTCACTCTGATGGTGTCTTCCACATTTCTAACATAAGGGATTGGTACGAGCACTGCTAACACTATCCTAGGACTTAGATCCTGGTGCCCTATCCTTATTTTCATTTCTGAATTTGGGTACTGAGGCACTGGATGAAGAGGGTAATAGGGCTGAAGACTTCTAATAAAACTAAGGACGGCTACCACCTTTTGACTTTGGTTGATTGAAATTAAACCTACCCATCCTAGATCTCTTATTTTCTGTCTCCCTCTTCTTATTTTTTACTCCTCTATCTATTGAGCATGGACCATCAGCCTAGATAATTCCATCTCACTAATCAGCATTACGGTCCTACACTCCTTGACCATACTATCAGACACACCAAACACAAACTTACTCATCTTAGACCTTTTGTCAGCCACCATATGAGGAGCATATCTAGCAAACTGAGTGAACTTAAGAGAATTCTCCCTCACATTTATGTTGCGTTGCCTCAAATTAATGAACTCTAACACTTTGGCCTCTCTCAACTCCAATGGAAATAATCTAACCAAGAAAGCCATGGCAAACTCTTCCTATTCTATAGGCCCTGCATCAACATCTCTATAAACTTTCCACTACTTAAACCAAGTATGGGCTACATCCTGTAATTGATATGCAGCCAACTCATCACTCTGACTAAATGTCACCCCCATAGCATTTGTGACCTTCTAAACCATATCTAAGAATTCTTATGTATTCTCTGCAGACTTGGATCCCGTAAAAGAAGGAGAATTCATCTGGTTGAAATCCCAAATTTTGGTTGTGGCAGTATTGGCCACTGAGTTAGCTAGAATAGCAGTTGGCTGTTCATTTTGTGCTGCTACAGAGTTTGCTAAAATAGTGAACGCAACCCTAAATTTTGCGTGAGAAACATGTTCATCTAGAGGATCTTCCTGGACGGGCTGAGGGGCTGGCTGAGTTGTTATTCTTTTTCCATTTTTCT
>NW_025831970.1:0-1425 GCF_002878395.1 Capsicum annuum | reverse complement strand
GAATCCTTTTTGCCTCGGTCCAGCTCTTGCCGTGTGGATTTGGCCTACCACTTTAACATATCTTAACATTTATTCTTCATCCAAGACCAACATAGGAACTAGGAAATCAAGTCCCATGCCAAGGGCTGACGCCTCTCCATTGAGTTGATCGTACCTATCCTTGAGCTTCTTGCAGAAGTCGAGGTCCATTATCTTATCAGCAGCGTCATAAGCTTCCTCGTACGTTAATTGCCTTTTCCTCATGAGGCAGAGAATTATGTCAACATGTTGTGAGATAAGAAGTCAATTTTTAAATAGGTTACTAATCTTAAAGTGCAACGGATGATCCATCTGTTGCATAGGGTTCTCTGACTCAATAATCTAACGCAACTTATGCAATAGATGGATAATAAGTTACAATAAAACCACAACCAGTTGCACCAGTATACCCAGCTATTGCAATAGATGTGAAATCTGTTGCGTAGCATATTCTTCATGGGGTAAATTAGAAGGTCTAGGTTAGGAAAAGTAAACTTGCCTTGTCCTTGTACGGCATACGCATATCAGTCATAGTCTGGAAGTCTTGGGGGGAAAAGGGAGGCCTGGGGTAATCTGGAGCACCTGGCTTGGCATTCTTGGCCTGTCACAGATCCCTCTTCTCTTCGGCACCAAGTTCCATGTATATTTCCACCTTCTTGACTATCCCCTGAACTTCAATAGCTTTTAGAGAGGGAGAAATTGAAATTTCTTTTGATTTTCGAGCGGAGAGTACGTCTCTAATTGCTCTTTTCTTTCTCCTAACCAACACTATAGGAGTGTGTGTCTCCCTCACCTTCTTGGATGGTATGACACACCCCTTGGATTTTAATTCCTTAATAGCTTTAGAGATAGCCTCTACTTTTTCAAAGAGTTTATCCTGTCTATCCTTGCACTCATCGCATTCGCAATGAGAACACGAGGGTGGAGAGGGGTGAGAGAGACCTGTATAAGGGAGAAAAAGGGTGTTTTCAAACATATTTATTCTTTCTTAAGCATCAACATACTCATTATCATGAGTGGTAGCAGCATCAGCATGCCTTCCACCAACACTAACAACTCCACCAGAAGAAGCACCCAGATCTGCCTTAGTAAAAGGTTGGTCGTGAAGAGCCTCAACATTAGGCCGACCTTGCCTAACTACTCTTCTTATGGTTGTTTCTCCAGCCAATTCTTTCTTTATTAACTCCACTGTTGGGTCTGCAATAGCATCAACATGACCTAGAGTGATATAAGAAGTCATCACCCACTCTTCCTTAGTAGGCACGATCCATGGATGCACAACCTATAAAAAAAAAGACAGATGCATTTAAATCATATAATATAATAATTTTCACAGTTGGGATACATTTTAAAAAAAAAGACCCATCTGTTGCATAGTTTGCAGTATATGGTTAAAATCTGTTTGAG
>NW_025831969.1:0-1039 GCF_002878395.1 Capsicum annuum | reverse complement strand
TCATAATTTATATCCTCAATGTCATTTTTTATTTTCATTTTTAAAAATATTTATAATTTTTTTAATAATTAATTTTTTTAAAAAATAATTTTTTAATAATTTGTTTCATTTTAAAAAAAAATTATAATTTTTTAAAAATAATCAGTTTTTTATTTTTATTTTTAAAATAATTTTAGAATATTTTTTAATAATTTCCTCAATGCCATTTTTATATACTTCTTTAAAAAAAATTATAATTAATTTTTAATAATTATTGGACCCACAATGCCACATGTCAACTTCCAATTAGCTCGTTTTGTCACGTCATCGCGTGTGTGCAACACACACTTTGAGATTTTTGCTGATTGGGAAAAAAAATGTCCACTTGAAACAAAATGTGGGGGGTTTAGGGGCGTGATAGAAACAGGCATTAGTTTAGGTATCTAAGTGAATTTTGACAACAAGTTTGAGTGCCTATCGATGTCTTTGGCAAAAAAAAATAGGTCATTCTTTTTTAAACGGGAGAGTATTTATCTTTATTTAATGCTTTTCTTTTTTGTTCTATGTTGACATCTCTTCATATTTATTACTAAGGGTAAAAGTGAAAACAGACAGCTAATTAGGCCTAGATTTAGTGAATTGACAAGTACTCCTTCTGTCCAATAATATTTATCCATTATTAACTTGACACATATGTTAATTAACAAAAAATGATAATGATAATTTTATTATATTACTCTTTATATATAATAAATTTAGTGTCTTGAAAAAATCATTGAGTGATAAATATTCCCTTCGTCTCAAATTAATTGGCATATTTTCTAAAAGATTTTGTTTTTAAATAGTTGGTATGCTTAAGGATTCAAAAGATAATTAATCATTTTTTCAACAATACTCATATTAATTGAAAAAGATTCATTTAATCAAGATTAAATATGATTATATTGGTCAATTTTCATTCCTTATTAATGTTTCCTTAAGAGTCGTAAAAAACAAATCACGTAATTTGAGACGATGAAAATAGTATTAAATAGTAAGAGTAAAATGAATAAAGAGTATA
>NW_025831968.1:0-1224 GCF_002878395.1 Capsicum annuum | reverse complement strand
GTCTAACTCTTTTCCTTTTATTTCATCAAATATGTTATTATCAAATATTATTTTTTGATCTGTTCCTTCGTCATTTAAATATTCTTCTATTGTTATTATTTTTATATCTTCTTCAGTTTTTTGGTTTATTTGTATATCTTCTTCATTCATTTAATTCGTCTAATTCACTATTTATTTCATTATCTTCTATTTCATTATCTGTTTCATTCTCTGAAATTTCATATATACTTTCTTCACTTTCTAAATTGTAATCTATATAATCTATCTGCATATATTCTGTATTTTCTATTTTTATTTCTGATATTTATTTATTTTTGGGTTTTTTCTTTAATATTACTCCTGTTTTGTTAATTTATGTGACATTATTTTGTTATTAGTTAATTCATATGAAGGACATATTTTTATTTTAAAGTAATTAACTCTAACTTTTGATTTTATCCTTAATGAGAAGCATTTATAATTACATAAATAACATAATAATGTATTTAAGGCTACAAGATAAAAAATTATTATTCATACAAAGGACATATTTTTATTTGAAAATTATTAACTCTAACTTTCAATTTTATCAGTAATGAGAAGCTTTTATAATTACATAAATATAAGGAAAAATTACTTAAGTAAACACCATAACTTTTCTATATTACTTTAAATACCATCTTATTAAATATATTACAAAAATCCCTTCTAACACCCAACACACGCGCTTTTGCAGATACATTCCAACCCAAAGCTCAGTACAATCCCCAAATACTATTCTCACACCTAAAATCATGGGATTGCTGGCGAAGATTATGCCAAAATCCAATCTTCAAGCAATAACTGTTATCTTCCATTACAATTACTCTATTAACTTAATTATTCTAGATTTGTTTGAGGTTAGTTTGTTTATGCTTGATAATTTTATTTATTAGTTTTGAAATTAAACAAATCCATTTCCAATTTTATGTTCTTTAAACATTATAACATTATTAATGGAGTCAACACCCTCTTTTAGTTTGGGACTTACTCAAATTCAGTCAACTTCTAATGAAATTGATATGTCTGGGTTTGTTCCTGATAATTTTGATTATAAAAATGTTGGTTTTTGTGAAAATAGATCTAAGTATCGGAACGATCCGACAATCATGACAAAGTTACGGGTTGCCGCTAGTGTTAAAGGGAAGAAGACAGCTAGTGATAAAGGAAAGAAGACTGTTGTTGCTATTTCAATGGAAAAAAAAA